>NW_024868149.1:167066-235898 GCF_013358625.1 Macadamia integrifolia
GCTGAAATCCTTCTCTTCTTCCTCTTCCTTCTCTTCCCTTCTTCTTCCCTTTCTTTTCTCTCTCCTCTTTACTATCCTCACCAACGTACGGGTGTCATAAATGAAAAGAAAAGAAAATCATAAATGCTATATATATACTTCCTAAATAACTAAATAGTTCACATAGATGGGTCACTCAGGTGGGTGGGTGTGCCCAACTGTCCGCCCACCTGAGGGCCAAAACTTGGGATTTTGACAGAGTTCGGGCCTCGGCACGAACCCCACCCCTGACATACGATGTAATATATGTATACACCTTAATATACGGCTACAATACCTGCTTTATCCGTACATGGCCTTATAATAGGTGTATGTACACGGCTTGGGTACTCCCGTCTCTTCTGGCACTGGCTCGAACTTGTCAGGCCAGCCGGTGTTTAAGGTCACCCTTGCCATCATAGTCCATAAGGAGCCCGCTCTAACTCTCTCCGGTTCGGGTCCTATATAGTTAAACTGGGTCAATCGAGTAATCAGACCGGGTTTAAGAAGTAGGGTATTACAGTAGTGGTTGTCTGACCTCCCTGTCCGATGGTTACGGGTAAGTCTACAACTCCTTCCAGTTCTGCTGGTGTGCCTGAAAATTCGTACAAGGGTCCTGGAGCTGGCTTTAGGGTCCTAGTGCCAAGTTCTAGTTTTGTGAAGGCTTCGTAGGACATGAGGTCAACGGAGGCTCCTGTGTCCACTAGGACCCTGTGGAAGGGGTGGTTTGCCACCACTAATTGAACTACGACAGCATTGTTGTAAGGCCAGTTCAACTCTTCCAGATCTCTGTCAAGGAACGTAATGAGTGGATCCGTTCTGAGGGCTTTGATAGGCTGTTCCGTGATGCATACGAACCGCGCTTGTGCTTTGGCTTTTTTGACTGATTCCACTGTGGGTCCGCCCATGATTGTTAGAATGGATGGACCCACTGGCTTGCTATATACGCGTCAGCTCGGTCAGTGATTGGTTCCTTTGACGGCTCAGTCCTATCTCGACTCGACCTTGCATCATCTCTCCTCGGCTCAGGCCAGTTCCCACCATATTTCTACTTCAAATACTGGTTAAGGTATCCAGCCTTGATGAGCTCATCAATTTTCTTTTCATAGACTTACAGTCTTCAATGTCATGTCCATGTCTCGGTGGTATCGGTAATACCAGTTGGGGTTCCTCTCCTCTGGTTTAGCTGTCATTGGCCTGGGGTAGCGAAAATACTTCTGATCTTGGATCTCTAAGAGCAGGTTTGTTCGGGAACGATCAAGTTCATATCGCTGAGGTTCAGCTGTGTCAAGCGGTTGATATGTTCTGTTCTTCTTCGGCTCAAGGGAATCGTCCCTGGGCCTCAGAGTCCTTTTCTTCTCCTTCTCTGACTGATCACCCCTGTCAGCTATCCCTCTGGCAGCCAGGACCTCCTCCATGTTGGCATATTGATTGCATCGTCTTAACAACTCAGGCATTGTTTCTGGCAAGTCAAGGGCCAGAGACTGGACCATATCAGGGTGCATTACCCCGTTGCACAACGTGTTATACGCCACTCCTTCCGATAGGTTTTTTACCTCCAATGTCCCCTTAGTGAATATGGCAAGGAACTCTCTTATAGTCTCTCTCGCTCCCTACTTCATATTCATCACGTTTTACGTAGTTTGCTTCTACTTCATACTTGCTTGAAAACTTGTGAGGAACACTCTTGTCAGCTCTTCATAATTACGGATGGATCGGGGCCGCAAGTTCGACATCCATACCAGCGTTGCTCCTTTTAATGAGACTGCAAAGGCTCGACAGAGAACGGCGTTTGACCTGCCATGACCCGTCATGGCCGAGCTGTAATACAGCATATGATCATAGGATATCCATTGAAGACTGGTATCATGAAATTTGAGGGCAGCTCAACGTCTATCAGTTTGTCGGATAGTGCATTATGGGCCGGAGTTACAGTTATGTTGGTCGGGTGCCTTTGCCTCTGCATTCCTTATACTTGCTCAGTGAGGCACTGGATGCGGCTCTCCAGGTCATCCCTTCTCACCTTGGCTCGGCGATCCGGGGATCGTCTTGCCCTTTCACCTCTTCTGGGGCTTCTTCCTCGGCCTTGGTGACCACCATGCCGATCCTGACCTTACCGTTGTGCACCTCTGGTCGGCCTGGTGGGCGAGTCCTGACCCCCATGGGGTTGATCTCGCCAAGCTGTCTCCTGAGAATTTTCTCGTTCTTCTCTGTGCAGACGCACGCTTCTAGTGAATCTTTGAGGCGACAGCTGGCGTCTTCCTACCCGGGGTGGGGATCTATGGACTTCATGTGTCTTTGGGCTTCGGTGACGCGTGGAAAGACGAGCTCTCCCGTTCTGGGCTAGAACGGGACTTACCTGCGCCCCTTGATAGGAGAGAGGGGTAGTACCAAGTGAACAATATGTGACGTTCTGGGCGACCCCCTCCTTGCTGTTGATTGAGGGGTGATACTGTTGTCAAGAGATTCGTCGTTAAGTTGTCTGCCCGGAACAGGTCTAGGCGGCTGAGCTGAACTAGTCCATAGCACTAGAAGTGCCGAGCTGAATTGACGTATGAAGTCCTGCACCAGTGTGTTTGTCGCTAACACCTATAGCTGTAGGCTTTGCATCTACTCTTCCAAGTTTAGGTGAGTTACCTAGGATGATGGGACATGACGAGATAGCTGAGGGTTTTGCTCGCGTTGATTCCCCTCTCCCCGGGCAACTTGCGCATCAAGCCTAATTTGCTGGGGTCCTTATAGAAGGGTCTCTACTAGGGCATTCTCCTGCTCTGCCATTGGTGGTGAATGGGGCTTCCAAGTGGTAACTTGCGGGTGGATCTTGCTCGTGTTGTTATAGAAGAAACGACCTTTTCACTCCTTAATTGCATTGGTCCAAGGTGACTTTTTGTAACAGATTCTCACGGATGACGTCAATCTGATGCCGTAAAAATTGACCGGATGACCTTCCCTGCAGTTCCTGGTGCTCTAGTCGACCTGCACAGAAGAGATGATAGGGGAGAATTGGGTTGACCCGACAGGGGACTCTCCGATGCCTAAGTCAGATCTTTCCACAGTAGATGCTCAAGAGAGCTTTTCTAATAAAAGGGAGTGATTAATCCATCCTCTATGATGGAGGCTTACCTTGGTATTTATAGGCTGCTGATGGAGAGAGAAGGAGGGGCGTTTGTGGAGAGTCTGGTTCAGGCGTAGAGTTCTTGAGGGGAGTGGCTCTGTGATTCTGGGAATATTCTGGGTTCCAAGGCATATTCTGAGAATATTCCCCATTGATATTGAAGTTGCAAGTTGTGAGAGGGGTGGACGCCTCTAATGACGTGTAGTAGATAGAATCTTGCCCCTGTGATTAGGGATCACGTCCCTTAAATGTAGGAGTGGATGTGTGCATGTTTCTGGGTACCTTACTTGACTGTGCTGAGCCGAGGTGATAGGTCAACCGAGCCGAAGTGACTAGTCGGCATGAGAAGGCCCTGAGGCGGTTGCTTAGCCTGATGGAGGGCCGAGGTGGCAGCACGGCCTGATGGAGGACCGAGGTGGTAGCACGGCTTGATGAAGGGTCGAAGAGGTAGCATGGCCTGATAGAGGGCCGAGGCAGTAGCACAGCCTGATGAGATACTGAGGTGGTAGCACGGCTTGATAGATGGCCGAGGTGCAACATTGGTCAGGACGATCCCTGCCCGTGCCGTGGTTGGGAAGAAATACCCTCATCAATAACTAAGAGTGCTTCTCTGATTTGATCGTGCTCTAGAAATTCAGCTTTCCTGGGTGTGGATGACTAAATTAGGTATTTTAGTTTCTATCCCTCTGGGTAGTTGGTAGGGGGGTCAATATTGAGCCAGAACCTTAAGGCCGATCGAAACCGCCGAAAAAACCCAAATCAAACCGAACCGAACCGCACCCTTATATTGTTTCCGTTTTTCAGTCCAGCGGCTGAACTTTGAACCCTATTGAGCAAGAGAAATCGCAGATCACAAATCCTAGCTCTCTGATCGCTGCTCGCCACCCGCAGCTCGTCGTCTGCTGCTCGCCTCCTATTGCTCACCGCCTGCTACTCTTCATTGCCTTTGCCGGAAGTCCTCGCAAATCGCAACATCGTTCAAGTTAGTCTCTCTCTCTCACTCTGCAATTTCGTGAAAGGCAAATAGCCCTAAGATTGTAACTGCACCCCCTTTCTACTGCCTGCAACCTCCCTGCAACTCTCCTACCGCCTATTGTCTGTTGTCCTCTTTCTCTGGCATCTTCTTCTCATGTTGAACTGGTGAGAGAGTTTCAAATTTCATTCCAGAGATACCCATTACCCATAAACCTCATCTAATCCAATGTTCAACAGGTTCATGTAATTAACAGCCATCCTTTGCCAGACTTCTAACTCTAAAATCTAAATAAGAACAACGGCAACAAGACTTCCGTTTCCATTTTCAATCAGCAAAAATAAATAATAGTTGAATTGATCATTGTTATATAGATTCAAACTAACAAAAAATTAGTCATTAACTTGAATAATAATGTCTCTTAGCACTTCAAACTTCCAAAGTTCAAAGACGAAAAACCATCAAATTTAAGAGCTTTTGCTTGACCAAATGTTCTGTATAACCATTAAAGCCTACAAGTTCAAAGCAACATAAAAGTTGATACTTTTTTTTCTTTTCATTTCTGCTTATGGAAGAGGGAGAAGCGAATGAAAAAGGAACTTGCAATGTGCTCGTATGTCGAAGATCTAATTCCATTCTTGAGTTAAATACTTGAAATCTCAGAAAAAAGATGGAAGATTTTCTTCTCAGAAGAAAGCAGAGGATTGATTTCCCCTCTTTCTTCATTTGTGATTGTATTTGGCAGAAATAGTTATTGATAGAGATTTACCGCCAGGGAGTTGCACGCTTGGAGGCTTTAGCAGGAGATTCCAACTCGCCAAGGAGAAGAAAGAAGGTTAGGGCTCTAGTCCACTTCGTTCCAACCCCTCTTGAGAGACTTGAGAGTTAATGGTTTTCTTTTTTGGGTAAAAGAGAGTTAATGGGTAAAGAGTTCGGGAAGGAAGGGCTGACCCAATACAATTAGTGGGGTTTTATCCCATCTTGGGAAAAAAAATCCTAGAAGGTAGTATGATCTCTACATCCAGACATATGAAGGGTGAAAAATGAATGGCCCACCTTCTTGAAAAGAGGAATTCCTTGCTGTTGATTCTTCTGCGTGTGTTTCTATTGGTCTCCGTTCTAGTGTAGGGCCATGTTGCCTTTTTAGGGAATCCTCACCCATATCATTTTATAATCTTTTGAGTTTTGATCGGAATCAGTAGTTTTCCCAAGACTCGGCTAAGCAAAGGAATCAATGTCGACTTGCCATGAATCATTCCAAGTCATGTCTTTTTTTAACATTAGATAAGTCTTCATGATTCATGACCAAGAATCCTATTTTGTGAAAATCTTCTTTTACATTCAATTCTTGACAACCAAATTGGGCAAAAATGGAAAAAGAGAAAATTACATAATACAAATGAATCACATACCATCCCAAATGAATTACATAACCTTTAGAGTTAGAAGTCTGACAAAGTATGACTGTTAATTACATGAACTTGTTGAACATTGTATTATATGAGGTGTATGTGTTACGATCCCATACCAGCTTATGGGGGCTGATCTCACATCGGTTTCCTATGGGAATTGATGTGTATTGATATGATCTTGGGTCCTCTCACCTTGTAAGCCAGTTTATGGGGTTGAGTTCTTCCAGGACTGTAACAGTGGTATCAGAGCAGCTGATCCTCGGCCCAACCTGTGCACGGAAGGGGAGACCTGGTGCCAGAGTGAGAGCCCCTAGGAAAGGGCTACTTGCCGCCAGGCAGAAACCCTAGAGCAGAGTGAGAGCCGCCTAGAAAGGGTTACCTGATTCGGAGTGGGCTGCTGTGGACGTTGGGTTCGGAAGCGTGGTGGTATGTTACGATCCCATATCAACTTATGGGGGCTGATCTCACATCGGTTTCCTATGGGAATTGATGTGGGTTGATATGGTCTTGGGTCCCCTCACCTTGTAAGCCGGTTTATGGGGTTGAGTTCTTCCAGGGCCGTAATAGTATGGGTATCTCTGATATGAAATTTGGAACTTTCTCGTTCGACCAGTTCAACTTCCCTAGCTTGTCGGTGTAGCACTTGCACTGGTATATTCTAAATCACTAGTGAATAGAGGATATAAAAAATAGGAAAAACATGACTCACCCTGACCAGGTCGGCTGACCAGGTTTTTGATAGGCTGAGTCGGGTCTATTCTCCATCATTTCATTGCAGGAAGAGATCCATTGAATGATGGATTTCTTTCTACCTGAAATATGTTCCTGATGCAAGGATCAGGTTAGTACAATCAACACCTTTATTTTGGCTGTCCCAAACCTAGAACACCTTGTTTTTAGGCTATACAAGCTTGTCTAATTGCTAGAGAGAGTTGCAGTAATAACAAATTTTTGTTTGTTTTAAATTACTCATTTTTGTCTTGTATTAATGCTTTGTTGACCAACTCTCTGGTAAGCAAAGAAGAAACAATTTAAGGGATTAGCCTTTGATCCTGAACTCTTGTCTCATAATACAACTGAAATTTAATTTTTTTGAGATATGCCTTCAATACAGCTTCCTCACTTAAAGCCACTCAACCTGAATCAGTTCATGTCAAATGGATGCCAGGTTTAAAGCAAAAATTAACGCAGATGCTTTTTTCAACCATGGTCATTATCGAAATGACAGAACCTCATCTTGGAGAACGGAAAATAGAAGTTAGCTTTTTTGGGTAGCTAACAGAGATCATAATACAAGTAGCTAGCTATTAGACCTATCCTTTTGGATATGTTGTGGCTTCTTGGCTCTTTCTTGCTCTTCAAAGCATATACACACCATTGGCTGCATCAACATGATAGTTTCCTTCTTGTTAACCTAAACAAAACTTAGGGAACAAAACAATAAAGTCATTGAGCTCCTGAACTTAGATAATTATTCTATAACTATCCCAAGAACATTTATGGAGCAAAGACAACCCAACTAGGCTGAAATTTTGCTCTTCTGTTTTCAAAATTTTCACGCCTTACTGCTAGTTTCTGTCACCTTTTAGTTTTACTATTACTGTAATTGTGTATGAGAGAGAGCATTGCCCAATGTTGAACTCGTAGATTTTCTGTTGCCCATCTCTTTTCTAGGAATATCTGATTTCAATGCTGCTTCACTCTGTAGTGGGAAAAAGAAGTCTCTGTCTCTTCTCTCCATGTATCATCTCCTCCTTTGTTAACAACAGCAACGGAAACAACTTCATCTCTGCATCTTGTGCATCCACTCAAACTCCAACTACATTCCACTCCGCATTAATTACTCTGTTTCACAACTCCAATAGAAAGACAAGCAGAGTCCTCGGCCAATCATCTCCTACAACATCATCACTGTCATCAAACCGCTATGCATCTATCCTTCAATCTTGCATTAATCAAAGGGCAATTGAACCTGGAAAACAGATCCATGCTCATCTTCTCATTGGCCTTGGCTTGAATTCTGTGGTGGCTACCAAACTCATCAATCTCTACTCGATGTGCAATTATTTACCAGATGCACGCTTCTTGTTTGATGGAATTCCCAAGGACAATGTGTTCCTATGGAATGTCCTCATCCGTGGTTATGCTTGGAGTGGACCCCATGAAGCTGCCCTCTCCCTTTACCACCAGTTGCTTATTTCTGGTCTCAAGCCTGACAATTTTACTTTTCCCTTCGTCCTCAAGGCTTGTTCTGCGCTCTCTTCTCTTCAAGAAGGAGGAGAAATCCATGGACATGCCATTCAAATGGGATGGGAATTTGATGTTTTTGTTGGGGCAGCCCTTATTGACATGTATGCTAAATGTGGGTGTGTGAGGAGCGCAAGGCAAGTCTTTGATAAGATTCTAGTGAGAGATGTGGTCTTTTGGAACTCAATGCTTGCTGCTTATTCTCAGAATGGGCAACCAGACAATGCCGTCCGACTATGCCGTGATATGGTAATGGTGGGTTTAAGGCCCACTGTTGCCACTCTTGTCGCAGTTATCTCGGCTTCGGCTGACGTTGCAGCTCTCTCTCAAGGGAGGGAAGTCCATGGGTTGAGTTGGAGACATGGATTTGACTCCCAGGACAAAGTCAAGACAGCCCTTGTAGATCTGTATGCCAAGTGTGGTTCTGTTCATGTTGCCCAAAGATTGTTTGAGCAGCTCACAGAGAAGAGAGTCATCTCTTGGAATGCCTTGATTTCTGGTTATGCGATGCATGGCCATGCCTTTGAAGCCCTTTCCCTGTTTGAGGAGATGAAGGAGGAATCCCAGCCCGACCACGTAACTTTTGTTGGTGTTCTCTCGGCTTGCAGTCATGGAGGTTTGATGGATGAAGGGTGGAATTTTTTTAAGTTAATGGTGACAAAATACTTGATACAGCCCACGGTTCAGCATTATACGTGCATGGTTGATCTTCTTGGTCATGCTGGACGATTGGATGAGGCTTACAATCTTATCCAACAGATGAAAGTGAGGCCAGACTCTGGTGTTTGGGGTGCTTTGTTGAACTGTTGTAAAATCCACAGAAATGTGGAGTTGGGGGAGAGGGCCATAGAGAAGCTGATTGATCTTGAACCCAATGATGCAGGCAATTATGTGATTTTGTCAAACATCTATGCTCAAGTTGGGAATTGGGAAGGAGTTTCCAAGGTGAGGAAGTTAATGAAAGAAAGGGGACTAAAGAAGAGCATTGCTTGTAGCTGGATTGAAGTAAAAAACAAAGTCCATGCTTTTTTGGCTGGAGATACTTCTCATCCGAAATCTGACGAGATATATGCAGAGGTGGAGAGGTTAAGGGGACTCATGAAAGATGCTGGCTATGTTCCAGATACTGCACCAGTTTTCCATGATATTGAAGATGATGAGAAGACTGCCATGGTTTGTAGTCATAGTGAAAAGCTTGCAATTGCATTCGGGCTCCTCAGTACACCCCCAGGAAAAAGGCTTCTTGTTACCAAAAACCTCCGTGTCTGCGATGACTGCCATGTGGCAATCAAGTTCATCTCAAGAATCACAGAGAGGGAAATTGTTGTTAGAGATGTCAATCGCTACCATCACTTTAAAGATGGTGTATGTTCATGTGGAGATTATTGGTGAAAAGAACAAGGAGAAGACTGGTAATATGTTGATCATGTTCAGTTATCACTGCTTATATAGAAATGAAATGAGGTCGTGTTTGAGGTATAGATTTGCTGGTTATTGATATCTATGCTTTGGGTCATGGTTATTCGAGGCCGTTGATTTGCTTGCTCATGTTTTTGTGGAGGTTGACTAGTGACAACTTGAAAATGATGGGAAACTTGGGTGATAGTTGTTCGCTAGTAGGACAGGAGTAGTGTATGGCTGAACAAGAGCTATGCCTAAGTTGTACACTCAGTTTATTTTTTGGCCCTTCAAAGCTTTTACTTTGTGGGTATTGCAGGCCCATGGTTGATTTGTCATTCTTTAAATTTAAGAATTTTCAATTCAAAGGATTTACTACTCCTAAATTTGAATGCTCTCCAAATTTGTCTGATTGGATGCATGGTTCTATGGCATAACTGTATGTTATGTTGCTTTAGTTTCATCATTAAGTAGAGCTCTTGTAATTTTTTCTAATTGTGTTTGTAAGAATTTTGTCAATTCGCATCTACAAGATTCATAATTTTCATAAGAGCCAGGGTGGCTCCATTTAGTGCATGTTTGGGAGTTCTTTTGTGTATTCTGCTTCTGGAACCTAGAAGCCAGCTTTTGATTTGCAAAAAGGTGGAGGTAATATGTAGCCTCACGTTGGAATAACCTCCACCTCCAGCATTAGAAGCCAAGAAGCTGGGGGGTACGGATTTACTAATATCTTATGTTTGTTGGGCTGTTCTTGCTGAATCCAAAATCCAAATACATCAATGATGTGAATTTGTGCTGTTTTTCTGTATTAATGATCAATAATGAAAGCTTGTATTTTTATGGCATATTACAATTCTCATTTCATTCTGTTGCAGTGACACGTTTTATGGTTCATCCAAGGAGTGATGTTCTTGTTTGGCAAGATAAATTTGTTTCACCAATAAATTAACATCTGGGTATTTGATTCTCTGACGGGAAAGTGAAAAAATGCTATGTGTTAGGAAATTGAGGTATCTTTTTACTCCAACTTCCTCAGCTTTAGCTTCCTTGATAGTACAAGTCAACAGCATTGAGGTTTCCCCATGTCAGCCTTGGGCTTCTTTGAGCCACAGGTCGCTGTTTTTGTTCATGGACTCATGCCCCTCCAACAGCTTAAAGATTCAAACTTTTGTTGGGAATTTAATGAATGGACTCATCGGCCTATCGGCAGTCTCTTTCTCTACTATGGGTGAGAGAATCCTGGTCCAGGCTCGAGACCCGTCGAGAATATGTGCGGAACTAGTAGATGCACTTGATGAGAGCAGGTTTGATGTTGCATGGAAGTTGCATCAGCAGTACATGCAAATGGAAGGGCTTCCTAGGAAATCTGTTCTGAACAAGCTTCTCACATGTTTTGCAGAAAGACAGGATCTTCATTGGCTTGAGAAAGCTTACAGTTTGGTGGAACTTGTTTTTGAGAAGGGTAAACCTGACTTGTTTGAGAAGGAGACTCTGATATTTCTTGCTTTCATTCTTGCAAGGCATAGATTGCCGGTTCCTGCATCAACTGTTTTGAGAAAATTGGTAGAAATGGAAGAATACCCACCTGTAAATGCATGGTCGGCTGTCATTGCCAACATGTCACAGACAGCACCTGGGGCTTACCTTGCTGCGGAGTTGGTTCTTGAGATTGGGTACTTGTTTCAGGATAACAGGGTGGATCCAAGAAAGAAGAGCAACCGACCTTTACTCGCTATGAAGCCTAATACTACTGTTTATAACATTGCTATGGCTGGGTGTTTGTTATTTGGGACAACTAGAAAAGCCGAGCAGCTTCTTGAAGTGATGCCTCGAGTTGGTGTGAAAGCTGATGCTTCTTTACTTATCATAATGGCACACATTTATGAAAGAAATGGACGTCGAGAAGAACTCAAAAAGCTTAAGAGACACTTAGATGAAGGGTGTAGCCTGGGGGATGTCCAGTTTCAGCAGTTCTACAATTGTTTGTTGACATGCCATTTGAATTTTGGGGACTTGGTTTCTGCATCTCAGATAGTCTTGGAAATGCTTAGGAAGGCAAAGGAAGCACAAAACTCGCTTTCTGCTGCAACCCTTGTGCTCCAAACAGCTGGCACGGCTAAATCCTTTCCTCTTGCACAAAGTTCTAACCCTGCAACATTAGATGGTTTATGTGATCCTAGATCAATTGAACAGCTTGTCCCACCTTATGAAGAGTTCTCTAAAGAGAGAAATTTTTTATTACTTGAAAATGAAGCCAAAGAAACACTGGATGTATTGTTAGAGAAATTGCACACCAGAATAGAGCTAGTTACATCTGAAGGTGGTATTCTCCGACCAACTGAGAGAATTTATGCCAAACTAGTTAAGGCATATCTTGAGGCAGACAAGGTTAAGGATTTGGCCGAGTTTCTTAACAGGGCAGCAAAAGAGGATGTCCCAGTCTCCACTGGGAATTCTGCTGTCATTCATGTGATTAATGCATGCATCTCACTTGGGTGGTTGGACCAGGCACATGACCTGCTTGACGAAATGCGATTAGCTGGTGTAAGAACTGGCTCCTCTTTGTACTCTTCCCTCCTAAAAGCTTATTGTGAAGCAAACCGACCAAGAGAGGTCGAATCTGTTCTAAGAGATGCTCGTAAAGCCGGGATCCAGCTGGATTCGAGCTGCTACGAGGCTATGATCCAATGTAAGGTTCTTCAGAAAGATACCCAAGGTGCTCTTTATATATTCAAAGAGATGAAAGAAGCCAAGATATCAAAATCTGTTCATCAAGAATTTGATATGCTAGTGCAGAGTTGTGCGGAGAGCAAGGAAGCAGGGTTGATGGCGAAGTTGTTGGAAGAGATTAAAGAAGGGCAGAGGGTAGACTGTGGGGTCCATGATTGGAATAGTGTAATCCATTTCTTCTGTAGGAAGAGATTGATGCATGATGCTGAGAAGGCTTTGAAGAAAATGAGGGCTCTGGGGCATGTCCCAAATGCACAGACTTTTCATTCTATGGTCACCGGGTATGCTGCTATAGGAGGTAAGTACCTGGAAGTAACAGAGCTATGGGGTGAGATGAAGGTTCTTGCTGTTTCTAGCTCAATGAAGTTTGATCAGGAGCTCCTGGATTCCTTACTTTACACCTTTGTGAGGGGTGGGTTTTTCTTGAGAGCAAATGAAGTTGTGGAGATGATGGAGGAAGGGAAGATGTTTGTGGATAAGTACAAGTACAGGAACCTCTTCTTGAAGTACCACAAAACTGCTTACAAGAAGAAGGCTCCTAAGATCCAGACAGAAGCCCAGTGTAAGAGGAGGGAAGCAGCATTGGCCTTTAAGAAATGGGTTGGCTTAGTCTAATTACCAACTATATTCACTGGTTGAGTATGAAGCTGTTGCTATTTTTCAATTTGCAACAAGCAGCTACTATCAACTTTCCTAAACAATGTTTGAAGGTGAAGAATGTGGAAATGAATACTTAACCTCATCATGTCTTGCCAAGCCCACACACATATTAGAAGAGATGCAAATTCCTCTTGGCTAAATGTGGCTATCATGAGAACTAGTGAATATGGGTAATTCACCAAATNACAGTGAAGGAAATCTTGTTCTTTTAGATGGAAAACAAAATCTTATTTGGTATACAAATGCTTCTGTTTCTTCGAATAATAGGATTGCAATACTAGATGACTGGGGAAACTTTGCCCATAAGGATCCAAATGGGTCATCAGTTCTTTGGCAGAGTTTTGATCATCCCTCCAATACTTTTATACCAAACATGAAGCTTGGAGGGAATGATGAACTGGGAATTTATCAAACATTAACATCTTGGAAAAGCAAAAATGATCCGGCACCTAGGAATTTTGTCTTGAACCGAGATCGAAAATCTCTACAGAAAATTTTCATCGTAAAAGGGTCTGTTGCTACTGTTATGAACTGGACTGAAGAAATGAAGCACTGGAGGTCAGGTCAGTGGAACGGCCGGAGCTTTATTAGAGCACTGGGTGTGCCTCAAGATTATATTAATGGTATCACCTTCACAGATGATGGCTATGGAGGGCAGTACTATACTTACTCCACTTCTAATAGTTCTAACATTGCTACTGAGGTTCTTGATTCTACATGAAACTATGTTGAGAAAAGTAAAAAACTACAGGGAGCTATAAAAATTTCACTAGCTGTGTTTGCTTTCTATATGTCAAACTTAGCGGCGAAGTGTATGTTGCACAAGAATGACCAAGTAATAAAATTTTTGAGAATCAGATATCCATTTATTCTTAGAAGTGTTGAACATCTTTGCTAAAACAATTTTCAATTCCCCTGAGATAATATCATTGGTTCAAGACTACAATTTCTAATGCATTAGGATGAAAAGAGCTGGTGCAAGGAGTTTGTTTTTCTCTATTCAGGAACTTTTATACTGCTGACAGCTTTACCCTGTTTTTCTCTAGTGGTTGGTCATCTTCTGACAGCTTTTTAAAATTTGATTTGTAGTTGCATAGTTAGTGATGACTGATGCATGATTAGATTGACTCAGCACTCCTACTGGAATCGTGGTGGGCATAACAGTGGTGATATCTCATCTGACACAATACAGATCTTTGGTTCCCACATTACTCCATCAACAAGGAACTCATCCCAACCGGCAAAGACTGTAGTTCATTCGAAGCAACAATTCAGGACCATGTTCAAGAATTGTGCACCTTCTCCACCGAGTGCTCAGGCAAGTTCAGGGAACCCATCCAAGTGCCACCCAAAGGGACTACCCTGTGATCTGTCTAATTTTGGAGGAGAAGCCATGGTATATAGTTATCTTACTGAGTGAACCAAAGAAGCAAATCTTGGGAGAGAATTTACCTTTCTGGCTTCCCCGTTTCTTGACTGTCTTGCAACCAAGTCATTAATCATGGGGAGGAGTTAATCTCTCAAACTGAGAAAGGCAAACTGCATGTTTTTTGGAGCCATCAAACAATTTGTATTCATACTGTATTTTGCAGAAAATGGTAAAGGCACACAATGCGATGTATTTGACAGTGCCCAACAGTGCTCTGGTATATTACCTATAAAGGAATGACAATTTCATCATTTGGAGCTTAACTATAAAGGAATATGTAAGGATGCATTGCCATTATTCATGTGAAACAGAGGTGTGAAAAACAAACATGTTGAAATATAGTTATGTGCCACACATTGAATGTACTCTTGTAGAAAACAAACACATTGAACCATTGAACCCCTCCATGATTTTAAGTTTAATGCCTCTTGATCATAAAAGGGTATTTTTTTCCATGAATCCGGGCTTTAGTTAAAGCCTTAACTCTCACATTTTTCCAAGAAAAAAAGCTTAGATTTATATCAATTTTGCCTTGAATCAATTCAACTGTTCCAACCATTTTGGGTCACCTATCTTGAGATCAAAGGGACTTCGACTACGACTAAATGAAAGGAGGGGAGGGAAAAGAGAGTGCCTTACTACAACTAAAAAAGTATATGCACTGTTTTGCAATCTAAAGTGAGATCAAGTGATGCCTTGAGGTCATCCTGGATCATCAAAAGAGCTCAAATATTGGTCCATGTCATCTAGGCCTGCTGCCTGATACATAGCAATCACTAATGAAGCCCAATTCCTTCAGCCATTATTTTCCAATTTCCAGAAAGTCAATGTTCTTAAAGACAGACCACTTAAAATTATGCAAGATTTTGGGTCTTTCCATAAACTTCGAACGTGGCTTATTAGTCTGTAATTACCTCAGGTTTGAGAATTAAGTCCCTTTCTTTGAATGCAATCTCCATCTTTGATAGACCGTGGCCTTTTAAAAATCTTACCCAGTTCAATGACTCTGATATAGGCAAAACAGTCTGCCGATTTATGAAGTTTCCCAGTTATATTTTATTGGGAAAAGGCTTTATATACGTCGATACAAATAACATAATTAATCCTATTTTACAGAAAAGGATCAGATTAGGATCCACATTTTCTTTATTTTTGGTAAATAACAGTCCTTGGAACACAGTAGCCATTTGTTTTCTGCAAAATATGATAGACTTGAAACTAAGTCAACACCATCCACCTCTATCCCCGGCCAGCTTGACAGTTATACATGCCAGACTGGTAAAATGTGGCAAACCCATGCATATTGGAGTGCACTGTCTTGGAAAAATTTTCAAACCTTTTAATTAGGCCTATGTGCCACATGACCTGTGAAGAAATCATTGTGGATAAATGAAAAGAATGCTTGGACAGGTAAAATGAAATTTCAAGCGTCCAACAACTTTTCTTTAGGAAAAAAATTGCAAATAGCTCTAGACTAATAGTTATATTGCTGCAGAGAATGAGATGTTCCCCAAGATTGCAAGCAAGAATGACCCAATTAGAGAAAAGTTGTAAATTTCATCTAAAGCAAATGAGAGTTCCATAGAATGATCAAACTTACTACAAATCTGAAATAGCTAAGAGGAAGTTATCTAAAGAACCCTACACAAACTAGATGGCCAATACCCACACCCCCATTGCAAACCAATGAGTCTCTTGGTGTTCAAGATTAAAATAAACCCAATCCCCTATGGCATCTAATATTCATTACTGTCATTTTCCTCCCCTTCTACGGGCTTTGCACCAACCTCCTCGTAATCTTTCTCAAGAGCAGCTAGATCCTCCCGAGCTTCAGAGAATTCTCCTTCCTCCATCCCCTTACCAACATACCAGTGTACAAAAGCATGCTTTGCATATATTAGATCAAACTTGTGATCAATTCTTGAGAAATCCTCTACAACACTCATAGAGTTTGAAATCATGCAAACTGCTCTCTGAACCTTGGCCAAGTCTCGTCCAAGAACAACAATAGGAGGTTGGTAGTTGATTGCCTCTGCTTCTTTAGAGCCCTGTCCCTCTTCCCCAAAAATGCATGCCTGCAATGCATAAGCTATTAGAATCAACATCTTAATTTCAGAGAAAATTCAACATACTGTATGTATAATGTACTTAACAGTTTCTTTCACTACTTTTAGTAGGTAGGGTTGTTTATCCCCCCCCCCTCTTTTTACAAGCTTCTTATACAAAAGAGTGTTATACTGACTCAGACACAAAAGGGAACTACTATATCTCAATGTCACAACCATTAGTAACCCTTTCAATATTATCATACTACTGCTATGCTATCCCTTCCTATAATCCTACTCTCGCACTGTTGGTGAGATGGCCATCCGGCCTCATCACGGAACCGCAGTAACGGTCACTCCGTTACGGAAGGAGTAATTTCAGGAGTAATGGTAGGGCGATTCCGCTGATCGGAAAAGATCCGTTGTTCAACGGATCTTTGGACTCTATCTCTATAAAAGAGTGAATAGTAAAGTTGGAAAACATACGCTCATGATCAGTCAGTTGGAGCCCTAAAAATTCCTAGAAACGTCTCTGTCTTCCTCATCTTCTGCTCAAGAAAAACCTTAACACTGGTATCAGAGCTACGGTCGAGGTCTAAAGCACCGCCGATAGCTAAAGCTTGGGCGATCAGCGCTGATTGGAAACCAGTCACCCTCGTCGAACTGTTTTTCTTGCATCTGAGGTCAGACGGCACGGTTTTCGTCCCAAGCAAGCAGCGGCGATTACAACACTCTGAGTTTCTGAGGATCGAGCTGCCCGCCGGTGGCTGATCTTGACGTTTGTTCTGCCGTGAGAGCAGTAAGTACCGGTCGCTGCCGACAGGTAAGTGTAACTCAAGTTATTTGTTCATCCTCACCAGCACCGGTCACTGCCGACAGATTGCTGCCGACAGGTAAGTGCAACTCAAGATATTTTTTTAATTTATCCTCACATCTGCCGTTTAAGTCACAGTGCTTTATTGCTTTAGAATTGTTATATATGAGGATATTATTTGTTTAATATAATACTCTCTGACATCTGAATTGGTTTATAAAAAAAAAAAATATTAGTCTATTCATTATTTAAAACAAATGTTTATTGTCTCTAATACATGTAATGTTAACAAAATAGATTTATAAATTGATTAATTAAGTATATCCTATTGCTGTTTATATATATTTTTTTTTACTGTCAGCACTATGTTTGATATGCTGGGATTAATATTCGACATTTGAATATAATAATAGAACCCTCTTCTTTACCAAACATTTTTTTTGAATTTTATTTGATTATATAATATCTGTTCATTTATATCATTATTAAAAAAAAAAATCTTATGTTTAACAAATTGCATATTTGAATCAAATCGACTGACACCATAACAAATTATTGAAGCCATAGAGAATCCGAATTTAACACGGGAAGAAATGTTGAGTTCGTATTAAGATAATTAAAAAAATAATAATAATAATAGTAATATATAAAAAATAAAATAAAAAAAAGGGGGAAAAACCTATATGTAAGAACATATAATTAGAATAGAGAATTAAACTTGTTTATTATTCATTTTTCAGAACACCATCATGGCTGGAAAACCCTTGTCACATGAAATCAACAACCTTGAGAGATTGAATGGGTCGAACTATGAAACTTGGAACATGAAAATCACACATGTGTTGATATATGAGAAGATGGACCATGTTCTGGAACCAAGACCTGTGATTGGGGATGATGCTACCCTCGCAGAGATTAAAGCTGCGGAAAAATGGGCTGAAGATGACAAAAGAGCCCGAAGCATGATCCTCTTGAAGATGGAAGACCATCTGATGAAGGTGTTTAATAAACACACAACTACCAAATCTGTAATGGAAGCTGTAAGGGCCAAGTATGATGTGAAAACTGAAACCCACACTCAGCTACTGACTCACAAATATAATAGTTGTAGAATGACTGAGGGTGAGGATGTTGTGGATCATGTCAACAAAATGTTGGTTTTGGCTCAAGACTTGGCTGATGCTGGATCAGAAGTGTCAAATAACTACCAAGTATCCACCATCATTAACAGTTTGCCCCCTTCTTGGGCAATGGCACAAACCGCACTGAGATTCCTGGGGGACAATCTCACTATTGATAAACTTCCCCAACAACTACAATACTATCAGCAATGCATGATGACAAAGTCCATGGGTGAATTACATATAACCCAGTCTAACCCAACTCCGCCAGAGATTGACCAAGTGGAAACATTGGCACATCAGCACCGATTTCGTCCCAATGCCAACCAACTCCGCCCCAACAATAATCAGAATAAGTTCAAAGGGAAAGGAAAAATGAAGTCTAGGAATTTTCAAAAGGTGCCACCTGGAGCATGTTACGAATGTGGAAAATTCGGTCACTTTAGGGCTTCCTGCCCTAAGAAAAAGAACAAAGGAAATACTCCACATGCACCACCACCAAACACTCAGCGGAAAGAATTTATTGGCACAGTTGAGTGCAATTTATCTGGACAACAGTATGAGGGGTGGTGGATCGACTCAGGTGCGACACGTCATATTGCAAGGACCACAAGAGGACAACAAGAGATGAAGACTCTTACACCTGGTGACCATAAGATCTTCATGGGCAACAACTCGTATAGTGAAGTTCGAGGTGTTGCAGACTATGTGCTTGACCTCGGGAAGGCTAATTTTCGTCTGAAGGATGTAATCTATGCCCCCGACATGCGTCGGAATTTGATTTCTGTACCAGCTCTTGTTAAGAAGGGCCTTGAAGTGCGCTTCACTAGCTCTGAGGTCACCATTGGAAATCATGGTCGATCTTTTGCTTCAGGACGATTTGTCCCTGAGCAGGACTTGTTCTTACTTTCTACTGTTGAAAATGTAACCTCTAATATTATTAATGAAAATGCACCTAGATCATTAGTTTATATTGATTGTGCAAATCTTGTTGATTCGTATATGTGGCATATGAGACTAGGACACCCTGGAATTAAGAAAATGCAACAAATAATTAAATTGGGTTTAGTTCCTAAGTTATCTAAAGTAGAATATGATGCATGCGAACATTGTCTCTCTGGTAAAATGACTAGGAAACCCTTTCCAGTGGGAGTGAGAGCAAATGAACTTCTTGGAGTGGTACACTCTGACATCTGTGGACCACTCAATGTGAGTACCCATAGTGGTAAAACTTATTTTATCACATTCACAGATGATCTATCCAAGTATGGATATATTTACTTGCTTAGTAGGAAATCTGAAGCATTTGAATGTTTCAGACGCTATAGAACTGAAGTACAAAATCAGTTGGAAAGAAATATTAAGGTTCTAAGAACCGATCGTGGTGGAGAGTATAACTCCAAAGAGTTTGAAAATTTTTGTGAGGAACATGGAATCATTAAACAAAAGACAATGTCTTTCACACCACAACAGAACGGTGTGGCTGAAAGACGAAATAGAACACTACTTAATGTAGTGCGTTGCATGTTATCACATTCTTCTCTCTCTAAGGAATTTTGGGGAGAGGCCATTCTCACAGCAAATTATATCCTGAACAGAATTCCTACCAAATCTGTTGAGACTACTCCCTATGAAATGTGGACAAGTAGAAAACCAAACTTAGAAAATCTAAGAAAGTGGGGATCAGTAGCCCATGTACTAATACCTGAGTCATATAGGAACAAGTTAGATTCTAGGACGATCAAATGCAAGTTCATAGGATATCCTGAAGGATCAAAGGGATATAGGTTCTATCACCCTGAAAAAGGGGTAATTGAGAGTCGTAATGCGGAATTTCTGGAGAAACTAGAAGAGGAACCGCAACAGGAAGATGCAGAACGCCTGCATGTCATTGACGATGACTATGATTTTGACCCTCAAGAGGAACCAGGAATTTTTGATCAAGGAATCCAAGTTCCTGAAGATCAAGATGATCATCAGAGACAAGAACCGGAACCTAGGGTAAGTGGGAGTAAAAGAACTAGAGCACCCCCAACTTATTTAGATGACTACTACCTTTATCTTTGTGAGCCATCTTGTCATACAGTTGACACATATATGGAAGAAGTAGTTGATCCCATAACCTATAGTGAAGCGATGAAATCGCGAGAATCAGATGAATGGTGGAATGCCATGCAGGAGGAAATTGATTCTATCACAAAGAATCAAGTATGGGAACTTTGTGACCTACCAAAGGGTAGAAATGCTATAGGTTGCAAATGGGTACTTAAGAAAAAGTATAAAGTGGATGGATCTATTGATAAATTTAAGGCCCGGTTAGTAGCGAAAGGATATACACAAAAAGGAGGAATAGACTACCAGGAAACATATTCACCGGTAGCAAAATTTGCCTCTATTAGACTGATATTGGCACTTGTTGCATATTTAGACTTAGAATTATTCCAGATGGATGTGAAAACTGCCTTTCTTAATGGCGAGTTGGAAGAAACTATATATATGCGACAACCTGAAGGTTTTCAGGTTGTGGGACAGGAAGATAAAGTATGTAGACTTAAAAAGTCTCTGTACGGACTAAAACAGTCTTCACGTCAGTGGTACCTAGTATTCCACAAAACGGTCCTTAAGTTAGGATTCGTGGCAAACCAGTTGGACAACTGTGTATATATTTTGAAGAGTGGGAGTAGTTTTATTATTCTTTCCTTATATGTTGATGACATACTGTTGGCTGGAAATGACTTAAATATGCTACACAGAACCAAGTACGAACTTAGTAACAGATTTGAAATGAAGGATATGGGGGAAGCATCCTATATTCTAGGAATTCAAATCATTAGAGACCGAACACAACGTAGATTGTGTTTGAGTCAAGAAAAATACTTGAACTCTGTGTTGAAAAGATTCGGGATGCAGAATTGCAATCCCTCTTCAACTCCAATAGTATTGGGAAAGACTTTATCAAAAAGTCAATGTCCTCAAGAAGGACAGGAAAAGTTGAATGTACCTTATGCTCAAGCAGTAGGTAGTTTGATGTACGCAATGTTGTGTACACGACCGGATTTGGCCTATCCAGTCAGTTTGGTAAGTAGATACCAAAGCAATCCTGGCTCTACCCATTGGGAAGCTGTGAAAAGGATTATGAAATATATTAAAGGAACTAAACACTTGAAATTGTGTTTTCAAGCAGAAAAGCTTGAGGTTATTGGATATTCCGATGCTGACTTTGGAGGTGACAGAGATGATTGTAAGTCCACCTCTGGTCATGTGCTCATATATGGAGGAGCAGCAGTTTCTTGGGGTAGCAAGAAACAAGGGTGTGTTGCTAGGCACACACAAGAAGCTGAGTATGTTGCTTGTAGTATGGCAAGTACTCATGCAGTCTGGATAAGACGGTTTTTAAATGAGTTTGGGCTGGATCTTGTAGATGGACCAGTGGAAATATTCTGTGATAATCAAGCAGCAATAAGCTTGATACACAGTGGTGCAAATAGCTCAAGGGGAAAACATGTAGAAATACAGTACCACTATATTCGAGATATAGTAGAAAAAGGTGAAATTAAAGTAACCTATATACCTACAAGTGATATGGTAGCCGATCCCCTCACAAAGGGAGTTCGTGCGGAAGCTTACATTAAGCATGTAAATTTAATGGGACTTAGAACAGTCTAAGTCTGGAATAGGAACTGAATGTTCCTCATCATGACCATGTTTTTATTGTTCCTGGATATGGGAATGGAAATGGAAATGGAAATGGAAATGTAAATGTCGCGATAGATATTCTTGGAAATTAGAACTCTAAATGGAATTTTCATTAAGATAATTCTTGGAAATGGGAAAGGAAAATATGAATTCGGCCAGAATGGCCAAGTGGGAGATGTTGGTGAGATGGCCATCCGGCCTCATCACGGAACCGCAGTAACGGTCACTCCGTTACGGAAGGAGTAATTTCAGGAGTAATGGTAGGGCGATTCCGCTGATCGGAAAAGATCCGTTGTTCAACGGATCTTTGGACTCTATCTCTATAAAAGAGTGAATAGTAAAGTTGGAAAACATACGCTCATGATCAGTCAGTTGGAGCCCTAAAAATTCCTAGAAACGTCTCTGTCTTCCTCATCTTCTGCTCAAGAAAAACCTTAACACGCACAACCATAAATTCATGTTTCCCATGTTCCAAATTCAACAAAAGAGCAACCCAAGCTTATGTAGGGATACCTCTGAAGGTATGTTTCCCATCTATAACATAGTCCATCTTTCCTCAATAAAACTAAACACAAAAGCATGGAATAATTTATACCAAGATATAAATGTCATTTAGGTAGGAACTGCGTATACAATCTATATATTTCCACAATCATAGAAATAGGAACCCCTGAGGAACCAAAAGGTAAAGAAAAGAAAGTAAAACAGAAATCAGTTGAGAATAGGAAGATTGACCTTGAGATTGTGTAGAATTGTAGATTTCAAAATGTCTCAAGCAGTTCCACCAGAAGATTTGACGAAAAATCAATCTGTTGTATACCAGAACCCCCTCTAACATGTAAGAGTGTGTATTTTGATTTTCCAAGATGTTAATGTTTGATGAAGGGGGGGGGGGGGGTTGTCTTTGTAGGTTGGGTCAGTTTCCTGTATATGGGATGTGGTAAGAGTTTCAGATTCTAATATGTTGTCTTTAATTTTTATTTACATTATTTATTTTGATGAAGACAAGAATAATTTATTGTGATTGAGATTTAAATTCTTCCGAGGAAAGTGCAACGAGCTCTTATATACAAGAAAATTTAATGCTGACATTTAGATGATGTTTTCACGGTATTGAACAACAATGACAAGTTGGCTACAGGCTTTCTTGCTAGGGATGATAATGGGAGGCGTAGGATGATTGGAAAAGTGGTAGATGAGAGTTTGAGGTAGGGGACCATTGGATAATTTAGTTAGGTTCATAGTAGTTATGTTTTATTGAGTTGGCTCTTTATTTTTTTAACAGCAGGAATCTTTTTTCTTTTCTTTTCTTTTTTTCTCTTTTTATTTTTTCGTTCAAACACACATGGAAAATTTTTTAAGACTTGTATTTTCACTATAAGCTCTTTTATTCAATGGTGGCCAAACCAAAGGTAAAAGGATTTTGGTTAAAATGGACAAATGCTAATGAATTTATTTGGCGCAATGAAAATCCTATTCTTTGTATCACCGTTTGCTAGATCAAACAATCAATCATGACAAAAGGTTTATATTATTTGATTTGATAGAAAGACATGTTCTGTCAATCAATCTAATCCTAGGGAATGAGTTTCATGATTGATTAATATAAACCTTGGTCATTTCTAATTTTTTCAGTATCTTATTTTGCCATTTGGCAAACTTAGTATAGGTTGATACTTGATATGCAAGTAGAAGACATTGGGTTTAGCTATGTGCGTTGTTCGAATTATTCTTTTAGGATAATTGATGAGGCAAAGGTTTTGCGTTAAGTGTGAGTGTAAAGGCATTTATTTAATTATTAGCATATAATTTGGATTTCATAATTCAAATTAGTTATAATGGCATCTTGATAATTATTTTAAATGATTTTCCTATGAAAAATAAATGTCTAACAAACATTAAAAATTTTATTGTAAGATTTTACAACATATTTTACCTCCCTGAAACAAACATAGGAAAATTTGTCAAGATGTAAAATTTTCCATGTAAAATTTTTCTGGGCAAAATTTTATGTCACGTCAAAACAAACGGAGTCTTAATTACAAACTGTTAATCGAACTGGGTCAAGACCAATTCATTCGTGGGTCGCCTACTTGAGGTAATCACAGGCCCACTAGGATTAGGAACCTTAGCTGGTTAGAACTCTAAGTAAGAGGTTTGGCCACAACAAAGATAGTTTTTTTACCTAATATCAAGGGGGCTCTTTTTCTCTCTCTGTATTTTCTTCTGTCTCTCTGAATTGAGGTTGTGTCTCCAAGGATCACCATTGCTATCATTGCATTTGAAGGGTGGAACATAGCGACATCGTCGCAAATCATCGATCATCACGATTCGTGCGAAGACAACACGTACAACAACTAGATCCATTTTGCTGCAAGGAAAGCTACATCAAGGTAATTTGTGATCTCTATTTGTTTTCCATTTTACATTGGCATTAAAGCCATGTTGTAGTTGTGCTTGATCACACAAGATTACGTATAGTTCTGTATCGTTGCGCATGGCCGTGACCATGCCGCAATGTGGTCCCACGTCCCTATCTTGTGTTTTGTGTGCATCACGGCAACTGATGTTGCTGATCTTTGCCTTGTCAATTTTTGCAATTTCTGTTTTTTTGTTAATGGAAATTTGTGATGGAAATACAACTTGACACCAACCTCCATGACACAGCCCATGTTAGTTCTGACCATGTGGGTTCTCGTTTGAAGGTTTTACCATGGGGCCATGGAAGTTCGAGATCGCGTAAGGGGCTTGAGGCATGAGGGGTGAGAGTCGGTGGATGTGGGTTATTTCCATAATAGGAAACGGCACTTAAAATGCAAGATAGGTTGTTATCTTCTTTAAAATAGTTTTAAAACATTGACTTAAAGTGGGTTAATGCTTATGATTTGTTATTTAATAAATTAATTCTAAAGACTTTTGAATGTAATCATGAGCCCATTATTCTCCCCTTTTTTTTATTGGAAAAAAAATCAATGAGTTAAAAGAAATAAAAACATTGTTGTCCGGATTATAAATAGACATATTAGATCGTCTTAGTCATAGCATTGTATACTAAGCCAAAAAAACAACCAATTTATTCATAGGCCTAAATGAAAGAGATAATGTAGAGATAGTGTTATAGACATTAAAAAAATGGGAAAAAAAAAAAGGAATTGTGCTCCAAAGCCATGAAGTGGGGTTGTAAGGGCAGAAAACAACTTGTCAAGTTCTTCAAAATTTGCCCAAGCTTCCTTTATCCTCTATACCTTCAGCTGCGCCTATTGAACTCCGAGGAGGAAACCCCTAATCATTGCTTCAATGGAATCCCATGTCATCAAGTAATCACTTGGGAATGAGAGACATTCCCCCTTGTATAAGAAGCAAGTTATCCATCCACTCATTTTGAGATTCAGATTTTTTACCGACACATATATCATTAATATAAAGTCATTGCTTGGAAAAAAAATTGACAGGGAATGAGGAGTAGAAGGAGATAGTACCTGTTGTGATGGCTGCAGTTGAGAACTATAAAGTAAGTTATTAAACCACAATAAAGCAAGGGATAGAATTTTGTGGGGGTTGGGTTTATTATATTTAAAGATAATATTGTTCCAAAAGTTCAAGGAAACTACACCTCATTGCCCGGAAAGAGGTCTGTCAACCGCAACATCTTGGAGGATTAGGTATAAGGGATGCTACTACCCCCAACAAAGTTCTTTTACTTAAGCTGGGTTGGAGATTATTATCTCAGCTCAATGCTATTTGAGCACAAATACTAAGAAACAAATATTATTACAACAAATCCCTTTTTGATCCAAAAGTCATTAACAGACGCAGATCATGGGTTTGGAATAGTGTGGCATCGATCATTCCTATTTTAAAAAAAACGTGTTCAACTAATCATTGGCAATTGTAGAGATACCTTCTTCTGGCATGATCCTTGGATTACAATATGACCTATTGATTTACCTACAACCAATTTACGAGGATACAAACCTATGGACAGGGTGGGGAAATTCATTCAGGGTATTTTATGGAAATGAGTTTACTCTTGTCATCTCTCCAGTCAAATCTGGTTACCGACATTGTCAAAATTACTCCATCTATCCAAAACGATAAATGGAGGTGTTCATTGACAACAACTGGATCTTTATTCTCAACTCGTCATGGAGCCAATTTAATCAAATTAGATTCAGAACCCATTAACCATCGTAGGTTCGTGGATCACCCACGAACTGTTAATCGAACTGGGTCAAACTGTTCTTAACCAACTTCGTTCGTGGGTCGCCCACTTGGGATAGTCATAGGCCCACTAGGATTATGAACCTTGGCTGGTCAGAACTCAATAAGTAAGAGGGTTGGCCATAACAAAAATAGTATTTGTCCTAATCTCAAGAGTTCTCTTTCTCTCTCTCCCTATTCTCTGTCGTCTCTTCCAATTGAGAGTGTGTGTCTCTAAGGATCTCTATTGCTATCGTTGGATTTGGAGGGTAGAACATTTCTTAGAGAGATTGCCATAAACCATCGACCATTATGGTTCATGCAAAGATGATACATATGGTAACCAAATCCATTTCGCTGTGAGAAAAGCTACATCGAAGTAATTCGTGATCTTCTGTTCTTCGTTTTACATTGACATCAGAGCCAGGTTTTAGTTGTTCTTGATCATTCATGATTACGCATAATTCCGCATCATTGCGCATGGCCACGACCATGCTGCAATACGATCCTACATCCCTATGTGTGTTTCGTGGGCATCACATCACGGCAATTGATGTTGTCGATCCTTGCCTTGTAAATCTTTGCAATTTCTGTTTTTTGTTAATGGAAATTTGTGATAGAAATACGACCTGGCACCAACTTCCACGACAAATGCCATGTTGGTTCTCGCCATGTGGGTTCTCGTTTGAAGGTCCTGCCATGGTGCCATGGTAGTCCGAGATCGCATAATGAGGGTGAGAGTAGGTGGATGTGGGTTGTTTCCATGATAGGAAATGACACTTAAAATGCAGGATAGGACGTTATCTTTTTTAAAATAGTTTTAAAACATAGACTCAAAGTGGGATTACTTATGATTTGTTATTTAATAAATTAATTTTAAAGACTTTTGAGTGTAATCATGAGTCCATGACACTCCCATTTTATTAGCTAAGAGAAATAAAAACACTGCTGTCTTGATTACAAATAGGCACATTAGATCGTCTAGTCCTCACATTGTATACTAAGTTAAAAAAACAACCAATTCATTTGTAGGCCTGAGCAAAGAAGAGATAATGTAGAGATAGTGTTATAGGCATCCAAAAAATGAGGAATTATGCTCCAAAGCCATGAAGTGGTTGTATGGTCAGAAAACAACTTATCAAGTTCTCCAGAATTTGTCAAAGCTTCCTTTATCCTCTATCCCTTCAGCTGCACCTGTTGAGCTTCGAGGAGGAAACCCCTAATCGTTGCTTCAATGGAATCCCATGTTATCCAGTAATCAGTTGTGAATGAGAGACATTCCCCCTTGTATAAGAAGCAAGTTGCCCTTCACTCATTTTGAGATTCAGATTTTTCACCGACACCCATATCATTAATACAAAATCATAGCTTGGAAGAAAAAAAGAAAAGGAATGGGGAATAGAAGGATATTGTACTTGTGATACTTGCAGTTGAACTATAAAGTTATTAAACCACAATAAAGCAGTGATATAATTTTCTGGGGGTTGGATTTATCATATTTAAAGATAATATTGTTCCTATGGTTCAAAATAAAGTAACTGATCTTCGATATCGTCATCAATGATAAAGACGTCTTATTCTTCAATACCTTCATCGACAGTTGGAGTGTTTGTAGATACAGGTGGATCTAATGGTGGAGAGGAAGGTGATGACGACAAAAGGCAAGAAGCATTGATCCATAAGGCGACAACAAAAAGCGAGGGTCAAACTAGAATAGAGACCTTCACGCCTAAGCGAAAAAGAAAACACGCTAGAGAAGGTGGAATGGAAAAAATATGTATAAAAGCTTCACAAAATAATAACCCACCCCTTTTCTCAATCACGATTTCTTCTCAAACACGATCTCTCTCCCATACAAGAGCGCGCACGAGAAAGAGAGGCCACAACGAAAGGACAACTTTGGGTATGTGCACCTAGCGCTATTGGCGGTAATGTCACACCCTATTTTCAATAGGCTAAGGCGTGCGTCACTAAACACCTCACCGTATCCAGTCAATCAGTTTCTCCATGATCTAGACTAGGGCAGATCATAACACCATAATTACACTAGAAAGATCAGAGTGTATATACATGTATAGTCCAACAAAAAGATATCTTACATAAACTCCAGTGCCAACTAAGTGATAATATATATTTACAATTATCCAGATAAGAGTTACATACCTTACAAAAAGATAATATTCACAATTGATAGTATCTCAGTAGTAGACTATATGCATCAGAATACGCATCAACAAATATATATACACAAAAAGACATAAGAATAGTCGATCCTATTCTTCAGAAGAACTAGCCTCCGTAGGCATAGTCATTGCATTCGCAATCGGGTTCATGGTCGATTCTATCTTCTTGAGATTGACCAAGTTATCCATGGCCACTGTTTCATAATTAGAATAGGAAGTCAGCAAAATACTAGTCTCAACCTCGACATCTAGAAGGAGTAAATAGAAGGGGTGAACACATCATGCTCAGTGAGGGTGTGGGGGCAAGCAAGCAAATACAATACAAATGAAGTAATACATGCTCCACCACTCATGTGATGCTCATGATTTCATTTAACTTTATACTACTTCCTATTCCATTACTAAGTCTGGAATCAAAGGTATTGTGCTACGTAAGGTAGGTGGCACCCCTACCCTGTACATTGGGCCTCAGGAATACAAGCTCGTTGTAGGTAGGAGTCAGCCAATCCTGGTAAGAACCTCAGTCCCCCAGCTAATCGCTAGGTTAGTAACCCCGGACAGTCAAGTGTACAATATGTCGTACCTTGTTGCTATCCATCTCTGGGTACAATACATCGTACCATGGAAGTGTACTGCTGATCAGGCAGCCACATATGTCAGGATTAGTCTGTACCTATCCCCCTACGGACAAAGGGTTGTAGCACTAGGATGTGATCCTAACCATATGCATTTACATGCATCTATAGCATCCATAACATCTAATTACATATCCGTGGTCACAACTGTAACACTGACCTCTGAGTCCACGGTACTAGAAAGAACCTTGGCCATACTATGCCTCAGACCGTCAATATTGCAATCACCCACACAACTATCATACTACACATCCATAAAACTTCGATCACATCAAGTCAATAAAATCATGTAACATGTGAAATCTATGATTTTATATAAAATAAATCCATAACACAGTAACCATCACACTCCACATGAGCAAGTATAAACACAAAAGTATAGAAACATTCCATAAAATAAGTCAAGGCACCCACTCACCTTGGCGTCCAAATTCCTGAAATCTGGTTTCTTGATTCGAATATTCTTTCTCTCCGCAACTTATGTTTCCTATTTCACAGATAATTTAAATAATTATTTTTAGGACAACCTACAATCCTATCCCAACCTATCTAAATACATCATCCTAATTCCCAAACTCAATTGAGCCTACGATTGCTTTTCACTGCATAGTCAGGGTTTCCAGTTTCCCATACTACTAGGTCACATGAAGGAAAATCACTAGTGGGTCCCACTTCTGGTTGGGAAATTCTGGTCACACTGGCAATCTACTCATAACTATAGATTCCTTACTACTGCCCTTCAATAAGGTCCATTTCTATTGGAATATTGTGTCTATAGGTCGCAATGCTGGGTTCAGGGCTTACAAACCATCCATAACAATGATTTGGCCTCTGGAATCCCAATCAGTAGGTTACCTAGGCAGCAATCGGTCGGTCGATCGGGACTCACCGGTTCACCCCTTTTTTTTCTTTTTTTCTTCTGCAGAATTCTATTCTACCTTTGTTGATCTGCACACAGATGTGTCTTGAATTGGGTTTAACCCTTTTCCATAATTTTGTTGCATTCAAGAGGTCAATAGAGAATAAATTGAATTCCAATTTGACCCATTTCTCAGTTCAAATTGTCTTAACTCTTAAGCTGTATATTCAGATTTACAAAAAATTTAGGGCTTATCATAAATAGAGGAAATTTCTTTGGAACTGAACCAATTACCTAAGTTAATCACTTAATTAGGATGAAATATAGGTGCTTGAAATCACAGAATTGGTATTCTATCTCTGACTAAACTTGTTATAGAAGTTAAAAAAAAAAAAAAAATCATTGAACCCTTACTAAATTCCACATCCAACTTAAATAAGATTCTGTTCTTAGGGATTTGATAGAATTTCCACCAAATTAACCCTATTCCAGCACTTATTGCATAATCCCTATTGAAAAAGAAGTAGTCCTATGTTCTAGGGTTTAGCAGGGATAGGGTTTCTACCAATTAGATCCCTCAGTAGCCCACAGAAATTAGGGCTTTCTTTACTGGGCCACTATTCTGCTCACAGGGATTTTTTGGCAGTAAACAATTGGGTAAAATCCTAACCCTAGCTACCCAATCTACATGAAATTACCTAATTAATCCTACTGTAGTAGTAAGTTAACTTACCTGGGGGCAGTACTGATCTAGCTGTAACCTTAGGTAAAGAGGTTCTCTTCGTACTTCTTCTTCCTTTCTTTCCTTCTCCTTTCTTCTTCTTCTCTTTTCTTTACTTTTCTTCTTACTGTTACAGCCACGATTTGGGTGAGTTATCAGACCTTATTTCCTTATATAGGGCAGCCCAAACAGACTTAAGGGTTTGTTAGGCTGGCTCCCTTTTATTTCCATCTACATTACATACATAATATATATATATATATACTACCTAAGGATGTGAATTTGTAACCGAAACCGTTTACTGAAACCGAACTGATCCGTTTACATCGAAACCGCAAAACCGTTTAGTAAATGGCCCAGTTATAGTATAAGTTTCAGGCTGATTAGCTAAATGGGTCGGGTCGATTTTAACTGCGGAACCCATTGGTTTCAAACCGAATTGAAACCGTTTAAACCCAACCGTTTAAAACCGTCAAAACCGAACCATTTAATCAGTATAACAATTAAATATGGCAAGGGCAGAATCGATATATCACTTCCAAAAATTAAAAACCCTAAAGGTAAAAGTGATTGGAGTAAAATGCATTTGAGACCCAACACTAAACCATCAAACTTAGCTGCAACTCTTCAGTTCTTCAGTTCTTGGATTGAACCCCCTTTCATGGTTTGAACTCCTCATTGTCTCAATCATGTATGATTAAAATAGCGATCACTCTCTTCTTCTACGGATCCTCTTCGTCATTAATTTCAAATTTCTAACTTTGTCTCTCTGTGTAGAGGCAAAGAGAAGCTTTTCTATATAGTTGAATCTAAAACCAAAACAAACAGAAGTCTGGTTTCAAAATCACAGAGCCAGGTACTTCAACTACAAGTGGAACTTTGGTTTTCTTGCTTCTCTTTCCTAGGTCCTAATCATGGTTTTAAAACTTTTTTTAAAGCCAGTTTGCAAGCCGAATGTCCCACCAGCTTTCCTAGCAAACCAGAGAGAGAGAGAGAGAGAGAGAGAGAGAGAGAGAGAGAGAGAGAGAGAGAGAGAGAAACCTTGGACTTTAGAGAGACAGAGAGCAACTTTAAGGTAATTTATTATTTTTGTTTTCTTTCTTCTCCACCCTCTCTAACATTGTCTTAGTTTCTTTCCATTTTGGTCTGCTGAATATAAAAAAATTTGTTTCCTATTCAAAGTCTTTGAATTTTCCGTGTCATATTGATTTAAGAAGCTGTAGTTATGGACAGCTTGCTGTAAGTTGAATTCTTATACACTATTGGTGTCAGTTTCTCTGTTTTTATGTTTTTACTTTGTTATAACAGCATTAGACAATTTATTGTGGGAAAGAAGAATTTTCATAATCAATGTATTATGAGACTGGTTTATATCCTGTACCTGTGGCTAGTCTCCTGTTTCATTTCCATAATCATGATTTTTTATTGGATGGATACAACCATATAGGCAAGGAATGGAAGAGTGACAATCAACACTGTCCACCCTGTGATTGTGAAGACTAGAATTATCAGGAAGCATAAGAGCTTCTTCACAGGCATGACACACCAACCTCTAATTCCTCTTTTTTTAAGATTTAGGGAGAGTGTTTCCAGTCTGGGAATGTAGTTTACACCAACCTCAGATATTCACTTTTTAATTTAATTATTCTAATTCCAACCAGTAGGCAAGGCATAACATGTTTTGCTTATGTTTTCTCTACAGATTCACTTTTTCTTCTTGTATCAAAGTTGCTAAAGATAAAATCTCAGGTTTGTTCCAACTCTTCACAATCTCCCCCTCCCCCCAAAAAAAAGGTTTCTTCCTAATCAGTCTATTATGTTCCATCCAAGTTATTATGTTCCATTAGTTATGGCCTTTATATTTTCATATTTATCTTTTTATTTTTATTTCATCATTCTGTAGGTGTTTTGAATATTTAATCATCGGTTATCTTGGAATAATGGATACTACTGATGATGAGTTTGAAGTTAGTGAGTCAATTGATGGTAATTTAGTATCCCGACAATTCCCTAATATTGGCTTGGGGTTAGACTTTGTGGGAGGTGGAGATGGAAGTGGAAGTGGAATTGGAAGTGGAGGTGGAGTCATTAATAATGATTCTAAGAAAAGGCCTAGGTCTAGGTCAGCATTATGTTGGACTACTAATTGGTTTAAAGAAATCGATCCCAAAGATAGTCCAGATGGAAAGCCAAGGGCTCAATGCACTAAGTGCTTACAATTGTTCATGGCTGACTCTAGAAATGGGACAAGCAAGTTGAACCATCACATGAATAGATGTCCTAAGCATGATTCCAAGGACATAAAATAGATGTTCATTCAACAGTCTAGTGGAAAAATGGCCATAAGAGATTTGAATATTGATCCTATTGTTGTGAGGGAGATGATCTTAATTTTGATTGTAAAGAATGAACTCCCTTTAAGATTTGTGGAGTATGAAGAATTTAGAAAATTGATGCTATATATCTATCCAGATTATAGTACTATAAGTAGATTCACTTTATTGAATGATATTCAAAAAGTATTCAAAAAGGAGAAAATGAATATCAGAGAGGAAATAAAAAACTCTACTGGGAGGGTTTCAGTGACAATAGATTCGTGGACTTCCATCTCCAATGATGGATATATGACACTCACAGCCTACTACATTGATAGAAAGTGGGTTTTACACAAGAGATTGATTAAGTTTACTGTTTTGAACCCTCCACACACTGGTGCACACATTAGTGAAACAATTAACAAGATACTGATAGAGTGGGGACTTGAAGGAAGATTGTTTTCTGTAACAGTGGACATTGCAAGTGCCAATGATGTATTTGTTTCTTTTTTGAAAACAAATTTGAATGCAAAAAATACATTGTTGTGTAAGGGGGAATTCTTTCATGTCCAATGTTGTGCACATGTTTTGAACCTTATAGTGCAAGATGGTATTAAATTAATTGATAAATCAGTTCAGAAGGTTCAAGATAGTGTCAGGTTTGTCAAAAGGTCCCAAGCTAGGAAGGTGAGGTTTATGGAGAGTTGTGAGCACGTGGGCTTAACCACTAAAAGGGGTTTGCATGGAGATGTGTTTACAAGGTGGAATTCCACCTTCCATATGCTTGATGGTACTTTGTTTTATAGGCGAGCTTTTGACAATTTAGAGAACTTAGACACAAACTACAGAGATTGTCCTATTGATGATGAATGGGAAAAGATTGGACATCTTGCAAATATTTGAAGCCTTTTGATGAAATCACAAAGTTGTTGTCTGGGTCAAAGTATCCAACAACCAACTTGTATTTTTCAAGTGTGGTGGAAGTTCATTTGGCTTTAAATGATGCATCTTTGTTTGGGGGTGATTTTCTGAAGGAGATGGTATGTTCCATGAAGGAGAAATTTAATAAGTATTGGGAGAAATATTCTTTGATTTTATCAATTGCTGTTGTTATGGATCCACGCTACAAGTTGGAAATTATTGAGATGTCATGTGAAGAGATTCATCAGGGAAATGAGGTCTTAATTGATGAGTCTGTCAAGCGTGTGAAATTAGCATTAGTCCGTCTTTATGGGGAATATAAAAGCATGCCGAAGGAGAAGTGGTCTTCAAATAGTGCTGCATATGATGGTTCAAGTCTATCTCAAGAGGTATGTTACTATATGTCTATATCTGATTTCATTGACATGCAATTTGATTTAACATCTTAGTTTTGTTTTTAATATAAATGTCTTTTGGCCTATTTTGTAGGATCGATTCTCTAGATGGGAAAAAAGGAAAAGCACCAATAACAATGAAAAGTCTGAATTGGACTAATATCTTGAAGAGCCAAGAAAACCATACGAAAAGGATTATGATGTTCTAGCATATTGGAAGTCATGTCAGGCACAATATCCTGATTTGTCTTGACTAGCTCATGATATCTTGGCAATTCCTGTGTCCACGGTTGCATTTGAATCTACATTTAGTGCAGGGGGTAGGGTGCTTGATAAATATTGAAGTAGATTGGTCCCTAAAAACGTTGAAGCTTTGGTATACTTGCGCGATTGGATGTACGATGCGACTTTTGGAGGTAATATTTTTTCTTCTAACCTCGTATGAAATTATTTGGACATTAGTTTCATATTCTAAGTAATTTTTTTCTGCCTTTATATAGCTGAGGAGGATGAAGAGGAATTATTTGAAGCTTTGGAAGATGTGTTTTCAGAGCCGTCTACTCCTACTTTAGCATCATCCACCACTACTGCCGGTTTTTATTAGTAGTTTTGTTTGTATTTCACTTTCTCAATGTAATATTTTCTTTTGCTATTTGACTATTTGAATGCTAGTAATTGTTGTTCTATCTTGTACCTATGGAGATTGAAATGCCTATGGAATATGGATGGCTGTAGACCAAGTTAGAATTAAGTGCCCATCCTTCAAATTTGGGAACATGTCTATGTGAATCTTTGAGACTTAACTATAAGAAGCAAGATTTATGTTCTTTGTATTATGGACTAATCCTTGCTTGCTTGAAAATGTCACTATATTGTCCAAATTATCTATTAATTTGCCCTCTAAATACTCATATGTGTTGCTCACAAGCTGAAGGGTGTCTTCTATTTCTATGCTTTGTTTATTCCTTATGAATAATTTGAATCTTTCTTCTAGTGGCAACTGTCTTATGCTCTAGTTGAACAGGCAGGTTCAAGAACATATACTTTCTTACAGTTTCAAGTTCACCTGACTTCAAGGTGATAGTACAAAAATTATTGGGATAGATTTTTCCAACAAATCCAGTGCCCCATTTTCTGAGTGAAGAAGAAGCAATTATAAAGCTGGGAAACTTGACGACTCAGATAGCAACAAAATCCACATTGTTGGTTCTTGATGATGTTTGGGAGGACTCAGTTGTTCGAAAATTTGTCTTTGGAGCAGTAAAATATAAGATCCTAGTTACTTCAAGAACTCAATGTCAGGCCTTCGATAATAAATATTCCTTGAAAATGCTCGACAATGCAGATACCATAGCTCTCTTCCCTCACTCAGTATTTCCTCAAAATGGGAATGTGAAGTATGAGGAGCCTGATAGGGAGCTTCAAATGAAGGTGCTTTATTTATATTCTTTATACACAGATAGTGTATGCAAATAAATTTTAAGAAACATTCTGCACCAGGATGCATATATGCTATAATTTTTAGTAGCTCCTTGCAAGCTATAAGTGATTAACTGGAAATTGTTAAATTGCAGATAGTGAGAGGTTGCAAGGGATTCCCAATGGCACTTAAGGTGATTGGCCACTCATTGCATCTGCAGCCTGCCAGGGTGTGGCAAAAAAAAGAGAGGATGATGTCAAGTTGCTCCATTTTTAAGTCCCATAGTGATTTGCTGAGTTATCTTGCAACCAGCTTAGAATACTTGAATGAGGAGGTTCAAGAATGCTTTATGGACTTGGGTTCCTTTCCTGAAGATGAAAGAATCCCTGCTTCATCTCTTATAGATATATGGGTTGAACTTTATGGAATAGATGATTGCAAGTTATAATAAACCGATTGTGAACTGTTTTACAATCCATATGGAATAAACCGAAACCGAAACCGTTTAAAACCGTGAAATCGACACCATTTAAAAACTATGAAAACCAAAACCGTTTATTAAATGGTCACAGTTTTAGAAAGTGGAACCGTTTAGTAAATGGTACGGTTGTGGGTTCAGCCAAATAAATGTGAACCGAACCGATCCGCACTGTTTGAACCAAAACCGAACCGATTAACACCCTTAATAGTACCTAGTAGTTTATAAATTCATTTCCTCCTATTTATTTATTAGTATAAAATATGCATTTCATACTTCATTTAAGTCTCTTCCCATAGGGGGTATAATGGGAATTTACACAATATAGGTGTGGGCCCCACAGCACAAAACCCTGGAAATTTGCATATAATACCTAATTTAACTAATATGTAATTAAAGTTGTAAATTTATTATTATTATTATTTTTTAACCTTCAGTTAGGTCTCTTTCCATAGGGGCAAAATGGGAATTTGCACAGCAGAGGTGGGCCCCACAGTGCAAAAACCTAAAAATTACATTCTGCTAGGAAAAATTGGCTAGCCGGTTTTGGACCTACCAATTTGGGTGCGATCATACCAGCATAGCTGCACCGAATCCTAGCCAAACTCCATAGTTATGCGTGCTTGGGTGAGAGTAATATTAGGATGGGTGACCCCTTGGGGAGTTCTCGTGTTACTCTCTTTTATTCTCCTATACTTAGTTTCATAATTAACTTTACCTCTTTGTCCACGCCTCCTGATGAGTTTCCCAGTGATATTGGCATGCTGAACCAGAGCAGGTGAGGTCACTTCTGCCTTCTTGGCACTCCAGAGCTTCCAACCATGCCAGCATTGGCTTCCTCTGCTCTTTCTTCTTGTCTATCCACAAGTAGGGGTATAAATATCAGATTAGGGTGTTACAATTTTCCCCCTCCTTACAAAAATTTCATCCTCAAAATTTATGAGGCATACCTGGTAATCCAAATAATTTTGGATACATCTCTTTAATCTCATCTTCTATTTCCCAAGAGGCTTCTTGCTCTGGGTGGTTCCTCTATTTCACCTTTACATAAGAGATGGTACAATTTCGGAGCTGATGTTATTTTCTATCAAAGATTCCTTCAGGTTGTTCTTCATAACTCATCATCATCCAGGTCCAATAATTCAATAGTAGGTAGTACATGTTTAGGGTTAGGAACATACTTCTTTAGCATTGATATATGAAAAACATTGTGAAATCTTTTTAACTCTGGGGGCAATGCTAATCTATAAGCTGTCTAGCTAATCCGATCTAGAATCTCGAATGGTCCTACATACCTAGGACTCAATTTTCCTCATTTTCCAAATCCTCTTATACCCCTTACTGGTGAGATTTTCAGAAAAACCTTATCACCCACATCAAATTCTAAAGGTTTTCTTCTATTATTTGCATAGCTCTTTTGTCTAAATTGAGCTGCCTTGATTCTTTCTCTGATTATATCAACCTTCTCACAGGTAGTCTATATCAGTTCAGGCCCCAGAATTCTTCTTGCCCCAACTGCATCCCAATATAATGGAGTTCTACATTTCTTCCCATACAAAGCTTCAAATGGTGCCATACCAGTTGTTGTTTTGTAACTATTATTATATGCAAATTCAATCAAAATCACATGCTCATCCCAACTATAACTCATATCTATAGCACAAGCTCTTAACATATCTTGCAAAATTTGGATGGTCCTTTCTGATTGTCCATCAGTTTGTGGATGAAATGCTATGCTAAAATTCAGCTTGGTCCCCATTGCCTTTTGCACACATTCCTAAAATTTAGAAGTAAACCAAGAATCACGATCAGAAACAATACTGACAGGCACACCATGATATATCACAATATTATCAATATATAACTGTGCCAATTTCTCTATAGAATGAGATATCTTCATAGATATGAAACATGCTACCTTTGTTAATCTATCAACAATCTCCCAAATAGTATCATTCCCCTTTCTAGTCCGTGGTAGCCCTATCACAAAGTCTATAGTAATATGTTTCCACTTCCATTCTGGCACTGGAAGAGGCTGTAACAGTCCATGGGGTCTTTGTCTCACTGCCTTCACCATCTGACAATTCATACATTTAGCTATATGTTTTGCCACATTATTCTTCATGTTATGCCACCAATATAGTTTCTTCAGATCTTTATACATTTTGGTACTTCCAGGATGTGAAGAGTGAGGAGTGCTATGAGATTCATTTAAGATCAACTGTATCAATATCTCCTCCCTTGGAACATATAATCTGTCTTTAAACCATCAGTTAGGTCTCTTTCCAAAGGGACAAAATGGAAATTTGCACAGTAGAGGTGGGCCCCATAGTGCAAAAACCCAAAAATTACATTCTGTAGGCAAAATTGGCTGGCCGATTTTGGACCTACTGGTTTGGGTGCAATCATACTAGCACAGCTGCACTGAATCCCATCCAAACTCGATAGTTAAGCATGATATTAGGATGGGTGACCCCCTGGGAAGTTCTCATGTTACACGCCTTTATTCTCCTATTCTTAGTTTCATAATTAACTTTACCTCTTTGTCCACGCCTCCTGATGAGTTCCCCAGTGATATTGGTATACTGAACTGGAGCAGGTGGGGTCATTTCTGCCTTCTTGGCACCCAGAGCTACCAACCATGCCAGCATTGGCTTCCTCTGCTCTTTCTTCTTACTTGTCCACAAGTAGGGGTGTAAATATCAGATTAGGTTGTTACACGTAAGCTAAGATGGGACTTCATTAAATAAAATCTAATTTTTTATTTATATACAATAGATTCGGGGATGCACAATCATGGATACGCAACCATGTGCGGTGACATATGATCATGTGCAACCAAAAAATATTGCTCTGATACCAATGAAAGATAATGGAAATGACAGAGATCAGGGTTACTTCAATGAAGCTTCACTCACAGTGGAATAGATCTAGTTGCATACGCATCGTCCCTGCACTAAATGTAACGATCAAAGGTTTGCAGCGATCTCACTAGGAAAAGTTCTACCCACCAAATCCAAGAATAGTAATAGACATCCTTAGAGATACACATTCTCAATTAGGAGAGACAGAAGAGAATAGGGAGAGAGAGAAAGATAGACCTCTTGGGATTAGGTCAAAAACTTACTTTGTTGTGCCTAAACCACTTATTTATAGAAATTTGGCCAGATAGAGTTCCTAATCTTAGGAATCCTAATGGGTCTACACTTGCCCCAAGTGGGGCACCCCACGAATGAATCAGGTCAAGACCCGCTTCGACCCATTCGTTTAACAACTTTGATTAGAGCTGAATGGAAAAAAAAGGATCTATCCCATCGGAAAATTGGAAAAGAAGGATCTATATAGCCGACTTGAGACTTGGGACAGGGAATGTATACCCAAGTCCTCTCAGCTGTCCAATGTGCTTTGGGGCATAAGATGCGTTGGAGAGGAGCCAGATCTAAGGCCCCACATGTTGTGCAATGCACATCAAAGGCACGCACCCAACAAAGGCACACACCCCAAGGTAGTATGGGCCGTTGGATGTGCCCCACACACCATGCCGCGCCACAGAGAAGCCCCATGCAATGGTTGGATGGCCAAGTCATTGGAGAGGAGTCGCATCCCCAAAACTATTTAAGTCGTGTTTTTCGATTGTCATCCATTTCAATGGTTCAAAGTTCAAACGGTATTGTTTTTGAGAGAAGAGAGTTGAGATGAGGTGAGACCCTTAGAGAAGCAATGAAGAAGATGCTTGGAAGGTTTTCAAGGTGTTGGTTTTGCATTGCTTCTCCTCGACCTTGGCTCTTTATTGGCCTAGGCAACCCTGGTGAGAAATATCAAGGAACAAGGCACAATGTATGTCGGTCTGCCTGGATTCTCTAAGAAACCCCAATTTCACTATTCAGGATTCCATTATTCTTTAACTTCTCTCTCTCTCTCTCTCTCTCTCTCTCTCTATTTCTAAAAACAGGTAGGCTTTGAGATAATCGATGCGTTCGCCGAATCACAAGGTATTTCAATGGATAAGGTTCAGTGCAAAGCCCTCTTTGGACAAGGTATGTTTGATTTATTTATACATTCATTTTTTGTGGGGTTAATTTCCACTCCTTAGTTTGAAAATTGATTCCCCATTTGTTTGAATGGTAATGTTGTTTCTTTCTTCAGGTTTCATTGGCGATGTGCCGGTTCTCCTTGTGAAGCCACAGACATATATGAACTTGAGTGGGGAATCCGTATGTACTTAAAATAATTCTTTTTTGGGGTTTAATATATATATCCCACTTTTTTTGGGTTGGGGGGGGAGGGGGTGTAGGAAGAAAATGAAAAGAGATGGCAATGATTGAAATTCTGGTTATACCCAAAGTAATGGGTTCGCATAATGTGTTGATATTTTTGGACTACTTGTAAGTGAATCACCTTTGGTTGTCTCCTTGTAAATACTGAGGAATTTTCGGTTGTGCTCCTTGTGGTCTTTGTTCCAGGTGTAGGGGCTGCTCATACATATTTTGTGCATTCTTCAGCTTTTTCAACCTTTTCATATTATTTGAAGGGCACATTGGCCAACCTTTTTAAAGATCATCTTGGTTTCTCTCAAAAATAAACAAATGAAAGAAAAACCTATATATTTTTCTTCCAAACTAGCTGTTTCCCCCACCCCCCTCCCCTTAGATTTTACTTCTGCCAGGGTTGAGTTATTTCCTTATTGACATCTCCAAATTCAACTCTAAAAAGGTGGAATAGCCATGTCATATACATGGACTTTTTTTATGTTTGAGATGAGATAGAAATATGTTATATTTCTTCCTTTTTTTATTTTAATTAATCTTGACCAAATTAAAGCACCTGTTCTAATCATTAGTTCAGTTGATTCTGGTATTGAATTCCCTTGATGTGGAACCATGCCAGCAGGGAACTAGTTTCCATAATCTTTTGAAACCACTAACAGATGATTTAGTGGTTTTTGCTTTCCTCTTGGCAGCTGTTTGCACATCAACATCTTTTCTTTGCCATCTCCTTTCAGTCAAGTGTCCTTTGTTTGCTCAAAATTCTTTGCAGCAGTGGCATTTCTTCTTGGGGTTTTTTTAGCCATTCTCCTTTTGGTTTGTATTTTTAACTTGTTAATTGTCGAGACATGAGAATGACTTTATTTTTCTTAAGGTTGGTATGATAACTTTGTTCTTTATGATATTTTGTAACTTTTGGTTGGGCTTTGGTTTCCTCCACACTTAAATAGGAAGCCTTTCCTGAATAGCCCTATTACTTACCTGCCATGTGGGAAATCAGGTGATTGCCCAAATCTTGTTGGCAGGTAAGGTGCAGGGTCCTGTTCACATGTCAGATTTCAGTTGAGAAAGATTTTCCATGTGGAAAAAAACAATAGCAATATCATCTTTAATACCAACTTAATGGGGTTGGCTACATTGATCCAATCAATACATAATATGAAAAAAAAGTCTAAACAATAGAGATGTCAAGATGAGAGAAGAGAGAAGAAGGGTTAGAGTAGAAAGATGAGAGGAGGAAAGAAGCACAACCCAACTACTCAATAGAATCTTAGCTGCATAGGGTTGGCTACATGGATCCTTGCCCTCCAATAGGCTCTGACCAAGGTCATACTACAATACCGAGACTATGCATGTCATTCCTCACCATTTTGTTTATGGTCATTTTATGCTTGCCCCTAGCTCTTTTAGTTCCCTCCATCTGAATTAGATCTCTCCTCCTTATTGGGGCATCCTCAGGCCTCCTTTGAACATGGCCATACTACCTTAGAAGACATTTGTGGAGCTTCTTGTTGATCGGTGCAATTCCCAAATTAGCTCTAATATGCTCATTCCTTACTTTATACTTCCTAGTTTTACCACCATCCATCTTAACATCCTTATCTCAACTACACATAGCTTCTCTATATGACACTTCTTAACTACCAAGCACTCCGCCCCATACATCATAGCTAGACACACAATAGTCCTATAGAATTTTCCCTTTAGCTTTAAAAAGAGACGTCGTTCACAACACTTCGGATGCACGTCTCCACTTCATCCATCAGTTTAATTCTCTATGAAACTTCATCCTCTATGTCACATTCTTTCTTTATGGTTGACCCCAGATATCTTCCCTATGAAAAAATAAAGCCCTAAAAATCTACCATGCAAAAGAATCTTTTGAAAAATATTTTAAAACAAATGGACATCTGAAAATACAAGGGTGAATGCAAATGCATGGAACGATAAATGATTGAATTTGGCTCGAAAATTTGATACATGAGTAATCCAGACAATGCCTTGTCTAGTTAAGCATCTTAGGGCCTGTTTGGTAACATTCTTCCAGAGTATTTCTATGTTTTTGGTTCTTTAGGAACAATATTAGAACATAAACATGTTTGGTAGTGTTGATTCATTTTTTTGTTCTTTCGTAATGAACCAGAAATTTGGAATACACTTTTTTCAGAAAGAAACAAAATCAAGTTTCTGTGTCCCAGAACACACAATTGAAAAGAGAAATACCCTTCTCATCTCTATTATCTTTGTCATCTCTCCTTCTCCTCAACCACGGCCTGACCCTGTGCTCTGCAACTTCTCCCATCCCCTCCTCCACCCTCAAGCTTTGCAACTGCCTTTGCCGGCTCATGCTTCAAATTCTTCGTCTATTCCATGCTTATAGGGATTGGTCCAATTTTTCTCTCCTTTTATGGAGTCGTTGATACATATCTTATGATGCCTTTGGATGAGGGAGGCGAGAAAACCCTGATAGGTTTGGTTTAGTATATGACTCTCTTGATGGGCTAAATGGTGAAGTGATTTTCCTGTCCCAGATTACAATATATCTAGTGAAGAAGTAGAAGTGGAGTCCCCCGATCTTTGTTTTCCTATCCCACTTTCCATTTTTTAATGATCAAATGCTTCTCCACTGTTGTTTTGAACCTCTAACTTTTTTAAGGTACTCTATTTTCTATAGAGAAATTACACCAATCAATTATTTCTTGAACTCGGGATTTAACGATAGGTTTAGCATTTTGACGTGGGATGAAAAGGTTTATTGTATTAGCAAGAGCAAAGCTTTACCATTACCATTCAACAACACCATTTTGAGCCAGAGTATTGACACAACTAGTCTGATGGACCATCCCATAACCAGAAAGATAAGCCTGAAAAGAGCCTTCGAAGTATTCATGGCCACTGTCATTTCGAAGAACTTTAATAGTAGCACTGAATTAGGTGTGCACCATATGATGGAAGTGCTTAAAGCAATGAAAAACATCTCCCTTGGTGCACATCATATAGACCTAAATGGTCCAAGAAATGCAGTCAATAAAAGTAACAAAATATCAAAAGCCATTTACGGGCATATAACGAGATGGACCCCAAATATCATAATGCATTAATGAAAAAGGAGTGACAGTTTTATCAAACATAATAAGTTATTCGAGTTTGTTTGGCCAAAACACATGCCTCACAAGAAAGAAGGAAAAAATCCTAGCTAAAGTCTCCAAAGGAAGATATCCCAAACAACAGTGCCACTGTAGTAACTTAGAGATGGGAGATCACGAAGAATATGTCTGAAGAGCCTGACCAGAGACCGAAGACGAGTCATCATTAAGTAGATACATACCACCATGCACCCTACCAGAGCCAATCGTTGACTCTCACCAAATCCTGAAAAATACAATGAGAGGGAAAAATGTGATTTTGCAATTAATACTGGAAGTGAGACTACTAATGGACAATAAATTAGTAGGAAAGGAGGGAACATGATAAACAAGCAAAATAAATAAAGTAGGATTATAGCAAACAAAGCCCTTTCCAAAATTGGTGGAATGAGTCCCGATAGCCTATCGAACCTAACCATTACTAGAGCAGGAAGTCAACTGAGAGAAAAGGGTAGAAGAACCTATCATGTGATCTGATGCCCCTGAGTCGATAATTCATGGGAGGACTGAACGGATGTACTATGACCACAAAAATAGGTATTTGAACTGGAAGATGTGGAGTGAGAAAAACTCGTAGATGCAGATGAAGGAGGCCCCAACCTAGTCAGAAGACGCAGAAAAGCAAGAAGCTCATATGATGACAGAGAAGCTGCTGGGGTGCTTGGTGCAGAATCAGAGGCCTTAGTATTGTTTGAGCTGACCAAAATTACCATGACCTTTTTCAGATGTATCAGCGGGGTGGCTATGGAACTTCCAACAGTACTCCTTGGTATGACACTCCTTACCGTAATAGTCGCACTTTACAGGTGCTTTGGTAGAAGTGCCACCAAACTGTGGGGCTACACTGTAGGATTGAGAGGCGGGGACAAGTTGGGAGTGGTAATAGGTTGTGGGAGCATAGTATTACGAAGGTTGTCCACAAGTTGTATCATAGAGTAGGCATACTCCAAAGTAGGAAAGGGAGCACGACTCAAAACATGAGCCTGCAGTTGATTGTATTCCACATTCATCCATGCCAGGAAATCATAGACTTTAATCTTATCTTCCCATTTCTTGAAGTTAGTAATATTGGTAGGAATGGAGGGAACAAACTCCTTATAAAAATCCGTCTCCTGCCACAGAGTTTGCAACTCAGAATAGTACTATGACAAAGTGAGCTCTCATGAAACTTCTTACGAAGTTCGAATACTTGAGCATCATTCCCAACCTGGGAATAAGTGTCATTTGCTGACTTCCATATCTTTGCAGTAGAGTCAAGAAGAAAATAGCCAGGAACAATCTATGTCTGCATAAAGTTGACGAGTGTAAATATTAGAAGAAAGAAAAAGAAAATAAGGAGAAAGAGAGAGAGAGAGAGAGAGAGAGAGAGAGAGAGGATAGATATGTAACCAGTTGGCAGTTACAATTTGTGTATTGTAACTCCCACTCTGCTCATATATATGATAACCTAAAGGTTACAGGGGCAGAACTGGAATAACCATCCAGAAAAATAAAAAAGAAGACAAAACCACCCCTAGCACTAATACCGAGACTAGTAGGTCTTGATTTACACTCCCCCTCAAGCTGGAAGCATAGATTTTAATCATGCCCAGCTTGTTATAAATATAATCCACTTAAGCACTCCCCAAGGCCTTTGTAAACAAATCAACAAGTTCTCCTGTACAAACATTACTAGATGAAATAAGTCACTGTTGTAGCTTCTCTCGAACAAAGTGATAATCTACTTCGATGTGTTTCGTTCTTTAATGAAACATAGGATTCGTAGCAATATGAATATCAACCTGATTATCACACCATAATTGTATAGGTGAATCATCAATATACCCAAGTTCAGCCAATAGCTATTTCACCCACATAAATTCACATGTAACATGTGCTATGGCCTGATATTCTGACTCTATACTAGATTGAGCCACAATTATCTATTTCTTGCTCTTCCATGACATAAGGTTCCCTCCAACAAATGTACAATAATCTATAGTTGATCTTTTATCAATAGGAGAACTAGCCCAATCAGCATTTGAAAAACCCCCAACTCGTCTATGTCCGTGGTCAGAGTAAAGTAGACCGCATCCAGGAGGCTTCTTGAGGTACCACAAAATATGCATAACAACCACCCAATGAGGGCATCCAAGGAGTAGACAAAAAATTTGACTCACCACACTAACAAAAAAGCAATATCAGGTCGAGTTACAACCAATTAGTTTCCCAACAAGCCTTCGATACTTCTCAAGATCCCTAAAAACATCACCACTATCAACTGTAAGCTTTAAATTGGGATCTATGGGAGTATATAAGGGTTTAAAGCCCAACATTCCTGTCTCTGAAAGAATATCAACAACATATTTTCCTTGTGACAGTGAAATTCCTTTCCTTGACCGAGTCACTTCCTCACCTAGATTATATATCAGCTTTCCCAAATCTTTGATCTGAAGTTTCTGCTGAAAATGTTCCTTTAGCTTCTCAATTCCTAACTAATTATTTCCTGTAATGATAATATCATCCGCATGTATAACAATAAATATTTGTCCTGCGACTGAATGCCGAAAAAGACCGAATGATCACTACAACACTGTGTCAGCCCAAAGGCTCCAAACTCCAAAACCACCTCAATAAGTCAACCAAACCACACCCGAGGCGTTTGTTTCAGCTCATACAAAGACTTTTTAAGCTTGCACACCATACCATTCTCCCCCTGAGCAACAAACCCAGGAGGTTACTCCATATATACTTCCTCATAGAGATCACCATGCAAGAAGACATTCTTTACATCTAATTGAAACAAAGGCCAATGATGGGTAGCAGCAAGAGAGATCAAAATGCAAATAGAAGTAAGCTTAGCCACAAGAAAAAAAATATCTAAATAATCCACCCCATATACCTAGGCATAGCCTTTGGCGATAAGACGAGCCTTCAAATGGGCCAATGAACCATCTGGATTCACCTTCACCACAAAAACCCAACGAAAACCAATAGTAGATTTTCCTGAGGGTAACGGAACAAGGTCCCATGTCTAATTGTCCTCCAACGCTAACAGTTCCTCAGTCATAGCAGCCCACCAACCAGGATAAGATAGAGCCTCTACAACAGATTTAGGAATAGGATGATGCTCAACAATACTTAAAGAAGCATGAAAGTAGGGGACAAAACTAAATAGGACATAAAGCTAGAAATAGGATGCTGAGTACAAACCTGAACACCCTTACACAAAGCAATAGGTACATCAAGATCAGAAGAGGCAGCGGAAGAAGAATTACTTGATTTTGGACCAGTAGAGTACAGAGGCAAGGCAGAAGAAGGGGGGCCAAATCTTTCCAAGGACGACGCTGTTCCATAACAATAGGGCATGGTGGCGGAGATGGTGATGGAGATGTCGGAGGAACCTAAGGAATAGAAGACTGAATAACTTATAAAGGAATATCATCATCTGACTCAGATTCAAAAAAAGAAAGGCCAGCATAAGGAGCAGACCCAAAGAAGGCAACATCAGCAGTGGAAAAATACTTGTTTTACTCAAAATAATAGCAACAATAACCCTTTTGAGTTCTAGAATAGCCAACAAACATACATTTAAGAGTTTTTGGATCCAACTTGGAAATACCTAGATGATGATTACGAATAAAGCAAACACCACTAAAGACACGTGGTGGTAAAGCAAATAAAGATGCAGAAGGAAACAACAAAGAATGAGAGGGGATCCCACCACATAAGACAGAGAAAGTGATGCAGATCTGGGTTCCAAAAGTAGGGATCAGATCGTTTAGGGCCCACTTGAACACTCAATAAAACAATAGCAATAACCAATGGCAGGTTTGTATTGAAGTAAAGCTTCAACTAGATGGCAGAATTGTAAATAACAAAATGTTCTATGGTATTACTTGGTAGCTAAAGGAGAAGGACATAACATGGATTAGATTTATTAAGCATGTATAAATTAGGAAGGGACAAATATAAGGACAACAAGTAAATAATAAGAGAAAAGAAGGGCAATGATATGAGAATGAAAACAAAAGAAAGACTTTAACACAAAAGACAAAGACAAAAAGACAAAACAAAATTTGAGCAAAGGGAGACATAGATTAAACAATTTAAACCAATAAAGTAAGAAAACAAAAAGGGACACACAAAGGAGAGTTATCTTCTTCCTTCAGCCAAGAAGCAAAGGCGGTGAAGCAGTTTTGGTTCGAGTCCAACTAACCACTTCGAGAGGCTGCTATTATTCCTATGATTTCAAGAGTAAGGCCAAAATTTTCCACCATATCAGATGCACAAGACAGTGGCAGGGATGAACTCCGGTAGCAGCAACTAACTTAACCTGTAACTCAGTCCAGCGCGAGGCACAGAACCAGATCTAAACCAAGTTTCGAAGATCTTGATGGGAGGAACCTTTGGAGACGAGATTCTAGGATTAAGATCGCCCATGGGATGGGAAACCTTCGACCAAAGTCTCAGCCCAAATTGATCAAGCACCAAGGAGATTTGAGAGCTTGACTGGGGCTACAAATATCTCCAGAAATAGGGTAGTTTCAAAAAAGAGGAAGTACAATGGGAAAATAAGGTGAAGATGAAATAAACAGAGAAAGAGAGAGTTTCAGAGAGAAGCAAGGAGGGGAGCATGCACGACAACTATGCCTTTGATACCCAAAACTTCTTTCAATTCTCCAAATATGAAATCTTCTCCATTACATAGCTATATAAAGAAAAAACAAAATATAACACTGGAAGCTAATTAAAATGGAAACTAACCTAAATTGGCAACCAAAACAAAATTCAATCTTCCTACTAACTTGACCACACCCTACACTAACAATAATGGAAGCAAATCAAATTACTAAGTTAATTCCAATATTTTCCACATAAGGCATGCGGTTAATAAGATAACATGTTAAAGTACTATCAACCCAAAAAGGTTTTGGGCACTTTCATCTAAAAAAGAAGAGATCGAGTGACCTCCATTAAGTGTCTATTCTTCCTTTCTGCCACACCATTTTGTTGTGGAGTGTTAGCATAGAAAGATTGATGTAAAATTCCATGTTGAGCCATAAAAGTAGTAAAAGGAGCTGAAAAATATTCCTTGGCATTATCACTATGAAGAGTGCGCAAAGTAGTATTGAACTAATTTTGAGTTTCATACACAAATGCACAGAAAATGGAAAACAAATCAGAATGATTCTTCCATTAAGTAAATCTAGGTAATCTGGAAAAGTCATCAAAAAATGTAACAAAATAGTGAAATCCCAACTTAGAAACAACTGGACGAGGACCCCAAACATCTAAATGAACTAGAAAGAAAGGTTGGTCAGACCGTTTATTGACCTTAGGGGGAAAGCTTACATGATGCAACTTCTCAAACTGAAAAGACTCACAATTTAAATTAGAAATAGACAGAAACTAAGAATCTAAATGCCTCAAACTATCCAATGAAGGATGACCCAAATGACAATGAATTTGGTGAGGTGATGCTACGCTCGAACATGCCACAGATGAAGTGTCCTAAAGTAGATACAACCCCCTGATTCACAACCTAAACCAATTGTCCCCTTCATCGTGAGGTCCTGAAAGACACAAGAATAAAAAAAAAAAAGGTTACAGAGCAATTATGAGTTTTAACGAACTTATTAACAGACAAAAGGTTAAAGGGAAATCCAGGTAGATAGAGAGCAGAAGATAAGGACAAAGAAGTGGCATGAACAATGCCTATACCAGAACCTTGGCTAAAGAAGAATCATCTAAGGTGACATTAGAAGACAATGTATGAAAAGAAGAAAGTATACCTAAGACCGCAGTCATATAGTCTGATGCACCTGAATCAATGATCCAGGGGCGGGAAGCGGTCGAAAGACATGCAGTGGCATTACCTATCTGAACAAATTTAGCAATAGATGGTTGGGATGATTGATAAATCTGAAACTAAGTAAAGCGTACACACTCCTCATCAGACATCTTCACTATCTTACCCTCAGACTGTAAAGCGGATGTAATAACAGAATCAGAAGTAGCAGTAGAATTGGTAAGCTATCGTTGAGATGGTTTGCCATGAAGCTTCCAACAAAGGCGTTGGATGTGTCCTGGGCGACCAAAATGGTGACAGGTCTTCACTGAACCACAAGTCTTTGAATTATGCTGAGTGAGTTGGGAGTTTTAGTAGAACCAGCCCCACGACCAGCACCACCACCTATCCCACTATTGGGCTCATAGTTAGGTGTAAAAGAAGCCAGGGCTGAATTATCAACAAGGGTAGAATCATGCGGATTCTCATGAGATACTCGTAGAACTCGTGAAAAAGTGTGTGAAAGTGCGGCTACCTTATCACCATACAAAATTTGAGAGCGAACGGAATCAAACTCCTCCCTAAGACCACCCAAAAAGCCCATGACAGCAAGCTGATCTCGCTAATTTTGCATCTGTGCCACATCAGAAGTAATAGGAAGTTGGAAATTCAGTTCCTCATACATCCTCTTAAAGTCGGAAAAATACTAAGTCAAAGGACGGCCCTTTCGATCAGCCCTATAGAACTCCTGAGATAACTCATATACAGGAAAGATTGTTCTGTTCAGAGTACAAAACATTCAGGTGTTCCCATAGCTCCTTAACCTATCAACATGGGTAACCAAATCAATAATCTGATTATCCATATAATTTAGCATCTGTCCCCAAATCTTTTCATTAGTCGTTTCCCAAAATGTGTCTGGCTGGTTGAGTCTTTGTCAAGTGATCCTAGTGACCACGACCAGTCAATACCGGCTTAAAAATCTTTTTCTATTGTTGAAAGTTGGTAATCCCTTCTATCCTTTTCTTATAAATACGATTAGAGGATGAAGAAAAAACCTCAATGATAACATTCTTCGGTGGTTCAGACATTCTTCAAAGTATTCAGAAAATAGAGAAACTATGAGAAGTTGTTGAGACCCAAAAATCAATACCTGTAAAACCCTAGCACAAATCGATTTTGTCAAAAAACCTTGACAACCCTAAAACTTGTTGTCCACCTCTGAATTTGAAACTCCAGCCGCACTCTTTACTTCACAATTCAAGCAACACCGAGAAGAGACCTAGTTCTTAATTCGTAACATGAATTAGTCCCTAAAAATTCCCAAAAAACAGCATAGGGTGCTGCACCCCTTGAAACGAAACCAAAACTAATCCCAAGAATTATCTGAGATGAATTAGCCAATAATGTTTAAGGCTTTGACAGAGAGTTGAACAAGACCTAAGGAAAGTTGCAGCAGTACTTAAGGATCTTACTTGATACAATGTAAATATTAGAAGAAAGTGTAGAAAACCAAAAATCTGTATCAGTAACTTTAGAGAATAGAGATAAGGAAGAAGAAGAGAGACAACAAGGGAGAGGAGTAGCTGACGTGTAGTCTAGCAATCTCCCTCCATCGTATATTATAATAAATAGATCCAAGCACAATCATACGTGGAATAGGAAATACAATCCTAGTCTAACTCTAATTTAGGAAACCAGAGATCTAATCTAACTAGGAAGGTAAACAACCTAATCTAACTTAGAAAGGTAATAAGATAACCATGTCGTGATGGGGACACTCCCCCTATTGTTGACACATATTCCAACACTTCCCCTCAAGCTGGAGTATACATATATCAAAATAAAGCCCCAGTTTGGACCAAGGAGAATTGAAAAACAAATGTAACATCAGTCTTGAACAGTAGTTGTAGACTCCAATGGGAACAATGGAAACTTCAGTTAACCACCATAAAAACCAGCAACAATATCAACTTAAGCACACCAACATTAGTAGCATCAATAGATAAAAAATGTCGTGTCGAACCATCATCAGCAATGAACAAAAGGACGGTAGATAATCAATAACATGTGCAGTATTTAATCTTCAAGAGGAGTAGACTTGATCTTAAATGTCTAAGGAATACTCAATCTCCAAAAGGAAGAACAAAAAATGGCAGGAATGGTAGATATCATCAATCGCAATCCAAAATACCATAGCATCAGATAGGTTACAATGATAGATACTCTCTTATAATTGTGGAACTTGATTTCCAATAGGGGAAGACACGATCTTCAATATAAGGAAAAAACTCTATCTTCAAAGAAAGGAATCAATTCAATCGCACAAGGTGGATACAAATCTTCAAAAAACACCATATCATACTTTAAAAAATGTAAAGATGGAGGGCAACAACTTAGGTACCGTTTGACAATGTTCCATTTTTGCCGTTTCTGCGTTTTCTTATTCTTAGAAATGAAGAAACAACCTAAATAGCGTTTGATAAAGTTGTTCAATTTCACCCGTTTCTAGAAACATAAATCAAAATTTATGCCTATTTACAATTCTAGAAACGACTTTGATGAAAAAAGTCGGCTTGTTTCGTTGTTTCTAGAAATGAATTTGAGAGAAAAAAAAAGGTTGATGTGCCCGATAAATCTCTCAACTATTTAAACCTAAAAAGAGGAAACCAAACCCTCTCTCCCTTTTGGGCATCCGATGATACTATTGGGTTTTTTAGTGGCATTATGTCTGCAAAAACTTTTCGAGAAACAGGTTTATTAAACACCAAAAAATCCGTTTTTGTTTTCGAAAACGTGAAAATCTCTTTCTGTTGTTTCTAGACATAGAAACAGTAGAAATGTTATCAAATTGTGCCTTAGATCCTTAAGAGATCACCTCATCTTAAGATATCACTTCATTAATGTTGCCCTTCAAAAGCTAAATCTGTTATTGGATACATGAGCTAATAAATAATCTTTACTGATAAAAATCTCCATTCAATGAATTACGTAAAGCAAATAATATCTGTAGAGCAGATAAAATCTCCAATCTCTCCCTCATGCATAGCATTACACATGAACTAGAATTCCAATAATCAATATCCCAAATAAACTCTTAACCAAAAGTATAAAATAATGGCTAATCTCCCCCTCATAGCAGTAAGGCTGAACAAACAATCTCCAATTACCATGGCATGCTAATACCAGTGCCAAAAACACTATCAATCCCAAAGATGTGATTTTGGGCCCACCAAAGCAACAATATGGCACAAGTATATGCTCAATGGCAATTCTGTAATTACTTCATGCAATCCCCAATCGATGCGGAACCTGGGTCAAATACCCAATTGGGTTTGGTATAGACCCATCCAATTCATAATAGACAATAACAAGGGGTAATAGCAGAATCGTAATGAACCAAAATATTTCAGAGGGCTATTGATAATGAAGGTTAGACACGGATCCAGGTCGAAAAATCGAAATTGGATCATTTATGAGCCCATCTGATTGACAAATAGCTCAAATATTGAGAAATAATGGAAATCCAGGAAACAGGTTAAAAAAAAAACAGCTTGGGAGAGGCAATCTGGTAAACAACCAGAATTGCAAAGGGGTTTTTATGTAGGCTAAGTGGGGATAAAATATAAAAAGGAATTAGATTTATTGTCTAGGCATAAACTAGGAAGGGAACGTAAAATATGGACTAAGTAGAATAAAGGAAGAAAGGAGGGTAATTTTGGAAAAATAAACAAATGGGTGGCAACTCACAATTGGGTTGTCTTCAACCTCTCGCAGCAGCTCTATGGTAGAACAAGAAACCATACGGAGGAGAGAACTCCTGTAGTTCTTCTCAATTCAGCCTAGAATTCCAGGTGAGGGTTGAAAACCATATGCTCTCTTGACTCCAACAGAGATCCAACTCAAAACAGCTAGCAAAAGGGAGTTGTTGATCCTGCAACTCAGATCTGGTGGTACTGAATAGAACAGGTGTGAATCCTGATCTTGAACTCATGGTAGAGGGATCATTTGGGACTGATACTCACGGGTCTCAATCACCGATCAAAGAGAAGACTACACTCAATATATCAGGTCAAACCGATGAGCTACAAAGGAGACCAATCCAGCTTTGATGGGCTGTAATCTTCAACCAACAGCAACCATATCAGCAAAGAGAAACTGCACCTTTAATTAATAGCAGCAATCAATGGGAGATCACGATAGGGGGTTTCAGCAGCAGTCAAGAACAAGATCCAGTGAACCCTAGTTCAGCAATAACAACAATCAGAAAATCAGACAATCAACCATTTTCTAGATGAAGCTTCGATCATCAAATCAGAAAAACAACTTCACAATCCCAGGTATGATTTTCATACAAAACCCATACGAAATCTTCTGAACTAAGGTTTCTTCATCAAACTAAAAACCCAAAACGACTCTCAAAACAACGAATCAATGGAGAGAATTAGCATTACTGGCAGTCTGGCTCTGATACCATGTAGAAACCAAATATCTGTAACCAATAACTTGAGAGAAGAGAGATAATGAAGAAGAAGAGAGATGGCAAGGAAGAGGAGCAATAGATGTGTAGTCTCGTAGTTTCTCTCCATCGTATGTTTATAATAAATAGATCTAAGTACAATCATAGGTGAAATGGGAAATAAAATCCTAGTCTAACTTTAGTTTAGGAAACTAGAGATCTAATCTAACTAGGAAGGTAAACAACCTAATCTAACTTGGAAAGGTAATAAGATAACCATGTCACGATGGGGACATTCCCCCTATTGGTGACATATATTCCAATAGAAAGAAAAAGAGAAGGAGAAAGAGAGAGAGGCGATGGATGTGTAACCAGTTGGGAGTTACAACTTGTGTATTGCAACTCCCACTCCACTCATATATATATAATAACCTAAATGTTATAGGGGCAGAACTGGAATAACAGTCCAGAAAAATAAAAAGAAGACAAAACTTCTCCTACTCATCTCGGTCGAGACTAGTAGGTCTCGATTTACAACAAGGAATGACAAAACAAGAGAATTTGCATACTCCCATTTATCAACATCTGTACCTGTGGTGGGCCACTTTGTGTCTCCGGTAAGATACCCATAATATCCATGGGATTTGATGGAGATACAACAGGAGCATGACCACATTAGATAGTTGGTACCATCTAGCTTGATAGCGCATTGAGGGAATGTGGGAAGAGTGCCAAAGGAGTTTCTATCACCACTAGTGGATGTAGTCGAAATTGCAAACATGGTGGCCACTCAAAGAGGCTGAAGGGATAAAGACTAGCTGGAACAAGCTGATACACCCACCTTAGGTAGCAAAAGAAAAAAAAAAAAAAAGCAGAGAAAAAACCCTGAAAACCCCAAAAATCGATAAGGGTACAAAACCCTGATTAATTGATTTTCTTTGCGTAGGTATCCTGAGATGGAAAAGTTGTTAGAAAAAGCCACACAACATGTGAACAACCCCAGAGGAAGGTATCATTAACACAAATTGATGCACAAGAACTAGGAAACAGAACCCTGACATCAAAAAAATCAGTTAAGATGAAAACACTGAATCAATATAAGTAAAACCGTAAAAAAGGGGTTGGGTCTCTCAGATCATTAGGAAAGGAGATTTGAGAGACAAAATAGAAGAGAAGAGGTAAAGAAGCTCTAGGTAGTTTAGAGAAGCACCACCGAGGTGCTGATCTCAAGGTCAAGAAAGAGGGAGAGGAGGGTTTGGATCTCCGCTCTGATACTATTTTGAATGGAATAACGACTTGTGTCTAATGGACACAGGCTAGCTCTATTTATAATATGGAGGAGAACAATCTAGAATAAATGCAAGACTAAATACCTATAAAAGACAATTTTACCCTTGTACCCATTTACAACAAGAAGAAACTTTTTTGTCTATAGTCCAACATCAGCATCAGTATTGAAGTATAAAGGAATAGAAATTATTCGATATGTGAAAGTGAGTTTTGTGACCATCTAACTGATGAATATCTGGTATTCATTGATTTCATAATCTTTTTGTTGTTGTATGGAGAAGAAAATAAAATTTACGGCCCAATAACCAAAGTATTGATGAAACCATCAACTGTGCTATTGATGGCAATAGATGCTAAAATAGTTGGCTGGAGCTGTATATTCTACAGGATTCATATTGCATATCTTTTATCTGCAAGGTTTATGATAGTTCCATGGCTTCACATGGAACATTTTATACTCTTAAGTGATGGCATAAATAGTAAACTCCAGATATTTCTGAACTTGCAGACTCTGGTCCCTAAGAATTTTTTTTTTTTTTTTTTAGTGATGCTTTTCTGATGTTCACTTGAAGACTTCCTCCTTTTTGAGAGGTAGCAGTAAATTTATTGGAAGACAGAACATATAGCCACAAGAATGTATGAGCTATAAACACATGTACAAGGGATTTACGGAAAAACATACCTACTGAGATACCAGTGTCCTGTCACCTGTGAGAATATTAAAATTTTCCCATACATTTCTGGACCTTTCTACCTTAAAAAATCATTAGTTTCTCTCAGAACTGACAAGGAAATAGTGAAAGGTGTCATCTCCCATATAATTTCTCCCTTTTTCCTTCGAAGGTACCTATCCCTGATTGTGTTTAGGGGCACTCAACTGACTTTGAAATATCCAACAGAATTGCCCAAATGTCCATAACTATAAGACGATCAAAGAATGAGTTTCATTACTGTCTCCACAGCTTCTTCATTAATAATTCATTTTGGCTTGGCAATTCCTCTATCTTGAAACTTATCAATGGGAAGGATCTTGTCTAGAGCGAGCACATATACAAATGCATTTCCCCTTGGGGAAATTAGTTAAATCAAATATTCTGAACCGGGGATATTGTTTCTCCTCTTGAAACGATGGATTGGTGCAAGGAGTTCACTGAAAAAAATCCTCTTTCAGCCTTTTGTGACTGTACACACTCTTTTTGTCAGAGAATGTATAGAACCATTGCACATTCCTTCACTTCCCAATTCGAATGTTGGGAAGAAAGAATCTATACTTGAAAGCTTCTCTTGCATTATAAATGCATATGAGAGCAGCTTTCGTGAGTTCAAATGTTAATGTCTACAGTCACCTGCCATGTTATCACTCAATGGTTTGAATGATATAGACTTGATACGTTGTCTTGTTTAAAGTTTAGATACTCTCAAGATCCACATAAAAGGACATCGAGGTCGGTACTTTCTTCCACAACTTTTACTTGCATTTCTATACTCGACGAGAGACAATTTATATCCATTATAAATGTCTCCTGATAATCTGATTATGCTTTTAAGATAATAGAAATATAGAATTCAGAAGGGAGAGAATATCATGTTAATATTCTACCTTTTGTTATTGGCTGCAGACTGGACCACTTGCAGCATATTTTAAGCTACCAATGAATCGTGTGCTGGTGGTACTACCCTCATTGTATCCTTGTAGCACTCAATTTTTTGTTGCTAAATTTGCAAAAAAATATCTTCCAATTTACACTGTTGGATGTTCTACTTTCTAGTTTTTTGATGACATGGATTTGCCTTGTGGAGTGCTTTGTCTACAACCCAAAGGAGGATATGGAAGTCATAATGGGTATCATTCAAGTCGTATCTTGTGCCCAATTCCCATATTTTGTTTGTCGTTATTCAATTCTAGTCATATTTTTTTTCTTAGCATAACAAAATGACCAAGATTATTTTGGACACTTGGCTTGGATTTTTGAATTGAAATCGTATTAATGATGTTAGGGCGGCCACTGGGCTGAGCTGAACCCATGGTTTGAGGTTTCGGTTTCGAGCATGGTTTCGTTCAGGTCTCAAACTGAGATATCTCCATCGAAATCAGGTACTTTTTATTAGCAAGTATCGGGGTTGGGTTATGGTGGCCATATGGCCAAGTTTGGTCTTGAAACATGTAAGACAATCTATTTTAGGCCTTCTAAACATAGTGGATACAACAATAACAACTCAGCCTTATCCCAACCAAATGGGGTCGGATACATGGATATGATTACAGGTAACAAAAGAAAAGTAAAAGGAAAGGAACACAACAAAAAAAAAAAAGTGTAATTTACATCCCCCTCCCTTGTGTTTTCAAAAATTACATCAACCTCCCCTACAGTATGTTAAAAATTACAAATAAGCTAACTCCATTAACTTTTAACCGTTTAATTTGTAAAATACTTTTATAATACCCATATTACCCCCATTACTGTAATTTTACCCTACCCTGATATACATCTTCCCCAAATCTTAAAATCGATTTGTCTAACTGTTATTTGTGGTATTGATTTGTCCAACTGTTCTTGCAGCAATACTTTCAAGCAGAGGCCCTCTGTGAGCATGAAGAAGATGAATCTCATCTATGATAAGTAGTTTTACAAGTTGCGTATGGGTTCGGTCCCAAGATTTTCTCATGATAATATCCCACTTCTCACGAGTTGTAACAATTATCTGTGTTTCTTCAATTTGTTGACGAGCCAGGGTCTAGTCTACACTTAGCTCCTTAACTTTGACATCATAATGTTGCAAATGATTGGACAAATTTCCAACAACTTCAGCTACAAGAGCTTTCATCGGTGCCACATAGACAATCTTATAGTTGTTGTTGAATGATCCATCTGGGTTCCTGTGCAATGCAATCTGCTGAAGAATGGTTAGCATGGCAACATTCGTTTTCCCTGCACCAGTTGGAGCACACAAGAGAATATTTTCTTCAGTAAAGAGAGCAATTTCATAAACTTTACTCTGCACACTAATCAGCTGGGTCATTCCCTTTAAAAGCTGTCTGCGCCCAGTCACAACAAATAGAGTAAAGGAACAAGAAAAAATCAGAATGAAAGGAGAGAATGGAGAGCAACTCACCATCCCCTGCAACCGTCGTCGTCGCCCCTGTCATCTTCGCCTGCTGTCGCTTCCTATTGTCAGTGGTTGTGAACCTCATTTCGGTTTTCCTCAAACCCTATTCCCCTAATCTATTTTCAGTTTGAGGGAAAATGATATGATAGAAGACACAAGGGTAAAATCGAAATACTCGTTGGGGTTAAAGAAAAGAAGGCAAACTTGTCTTTTAACATTCAAAACTAACACCCCACTGACAGTGTCATCTGACAAGGAAGGTTGGTGTAACTTTTGAAAACATAGGGGAGGGGGGATAAAAAAAAAAAAAAACACTAAACTCACCTAAATGGGGTCAAGTACATGAATTCTTACTTTTTAAAAAGGTCTATCGAAGGTCATACATGAGACCAGACCTAAATTATGCATGTCTTTGTATTACTAGACCTAAACTATGCATATCTTTCCTCAATACTCCTATAGTCATTTTAGGCATGCCCCCAGTTCTTTTAGATCCTTCTATCTAAACCATCATTATCAAGGCATCGCCAAGGCATTAAGGCGGTATGGATAGGCTAAGGCAGTCATGTGCTTTATGGGTTTCACGTAAGGCAACCACCTTAATGGCTAAGACGGCACCTTACTTCAACTTAGGATGCCTTGTTGCACCTTACGATGCCTTATTGCGCCTTGCGACCAAGGCAGACACATTTTATGTTTTTGTTTGTTATTTATTTATTTATTTTGTTTAAATGTATTACCATAGATTCCATATCTTTTGTTGTGATTAGCAAGTCTATGGGAACTCTGTAAAAACTATGGGATCAAGTCTATATAAAGTTGATGAGCATATTTATGTGTGAAATCTAGGGTAGTAAAACATGCATTTTACATATTTAAAATGGAGGTACCTTGGGTTTTACTCTCTTTTTGTAGGTTTTATATTTTCAAGGCCTTAAGGACTATCGGGCGCTATATCTTCAATTTTACACGTAAAGATGTCCTATTTCTTTTCATGGTTGTGAAGAGGATGAAATTCTGAGCAAGATGGACGTGTTCAATTAAAAGTACACATTCTTTTGGTCACCTGTACAAATGATTATTCTTTTCGAGTCAGAAAAAGAATAATGGATTAGAACTAAACCGAGATGCAGAACCAGCCCATTTGTAGTTGTCCCAAAGGTACAAGGAATATTCCAAATGCCAACAATGATTGATGGACCACATCCTTAAGTAACTAAAGATTCATTTTTGGTAACAACAACTACCTAGTGTAGTTGGTGAGCTATGGTGTGCAAAATTTTCTTGCTCACCAAGAGGTCTCAAGTTCGAATCTCATGGTTGTTTTTTTTTAGAGAATTTTGTTGAAGATTTTCTGCTTTTCACTCACTTAAAGCACTAAGGGCATGGAGGGTATTTCCACATCAAATTAGAAGCAAGAAAGATCGTGGAAGGGTTCCTGCACAAGAAGAGAAGAAAAAAAAAAGGAAAGAAAAAAAAAAGGGAGAAATAAAGATTGTCCAAATCTTCTCTCTCCTCCACATCATCACCAAAAGATTGTCCAAATCATACAAAGCAAGAAGGAAAATCGTCCCTTGGAGGGAGAAAAAGAAGAGAAATAAATTAGAAAAAAACAAAGGAAAGAAAATAAGCAAACAAATTATAGGAAATTTCTCAAAGTTTATTTCTCTTTTTCACCTTAGCACTTTTGGTCTCAAAAGATCTCATAACCAATTGTGGGTTTCTCCCTTTTAGGAAAAAGAAATTTGTTACCCTACCTCCCCATTCCCTATAAATACAACTCATGTAAGAGGAGGGGAGATAATTCATTCTTCTTCTAGGTTTTTTTTAGTTGCTCTCTCTTTCTCTTGCTCTCTCTTTAGTTTTAGTTCTTCTTTATCTTTTCTTTAATCACTTTCGTAATAGATTTTTTTATTTCAATTAATGCAAGCACTCTTTTATTTTTATTCAGCCCTTTTATGTTTATGATTTATGCAATTGAGTTGTAATTTTTTAAGTTATAGTTCTAGGCTTAGATCTAGGTGACAAGATCATGAGCCGTGGAGCAATTTTTTTTCAAGATTTGTTTTCTCTAGTACTAGAAATTTCAGATTTGGTTTATTCTAGATCTGGTTTTTAGTACTGGTAGTATCTCAAATTGATCAAGTTTTCAGTTCAAGGGTTGAAGTTCAAGTAAGTAGGCTCCTTCAATAGTCTTCTCTCCCCCCTCTCATTCCCTCTTCTGACTACCCTTTCTTTCTTAATTTAGGATTTTAATTTCAGTCGTTATATTATTGCTATCCCTTTCCCCCAAGGTTCATGGCTGGTGTATGTGTTGGCTTTGCCCCTCCTAGCCATAGAACCATCATTTTATTGCTTTTATTTTAATTGTCTCCCTTTCCCTAAAGCCAAGTAGAGTAATCCTTGTAAGAGTGACTCTCTGGTCAAGTAGGGAAGCTCATATTATGATGCATCCCTCGGGCTAAGTAGAGAAACCTACTTGTGAGTCTCTCTCTAGCTTTATCCCCTTTCTTTTACTTTATTTTTATTTCAGTATTTTTTTTCTTTATTTATTTATTTATTTTTTAATTGCGTGGGTTGTTTATTTTCAGTTATTTATTTATTTAATTTTAATTGCGTGGCTTGCGTCTTTAAATTCTTAGATGACGAATGGTTAGGACGTTATTTTTAGGACGGTAATTAGAGTTAGATCACAACCATTAATCAGTTCACTTTCGCATTATTAAAAGAAATAAAAAATAAAGTGGCTGCTCTCCCTGTGTTCGACCCGTAGCTACACTGATCCGTACGCTTGCAGTTACATTTTAAATCTCAAACAAGTTTTTGGCACCGTTGCCGGGGAGACAGTTCCATGTTATTTTTCACTTTCTTTCGGTAAATCGGAGTGCTTTGTTTTATTTTTTTTTTATTGAATTCCTGAGAAGAACAACTTGCAATAATAGTTGTATCAGTGGAGGTCGCCATGCCTCACAGTATGATAAAGACAGGTTTCGCCCTGTAGCAGTACCTCAGGAATTGACCTGAGCAACCTCGGATCCCTGTCGGTAAGCTCCCAAAAAGCCAAAAAATAAAAAAATAAAAAAAAATCATTAAAAAAAAAGTTTTGCTATCCATTCTTTTGTGCTTGTCTTACTTTAGTTGTGGGTAGTTTTCTGTTGCATGAGTGTTAAGTGGGTACGTAATACTAAGAATCGGTTAGAAAGAAGAGATCCAACAAATAGTGACCCTATACGTTTGCTCTCTTTAAAACCCTTCAATATGGGAGACCAACAGCAAAACCCTTCACCTAAATCTCTGAAAGATAGGTTCTACCCTGCTAGAACAGCCCGACCTTCCTGCATAGTTCTACCACAAGCCTAGGGCAATAATTTTGAACTCAAATCTCAATACATCACTATGTTGCCCCACTTCCATGGGTTGACCTCTGAGGATGCATACCTATTTCTAAGAACAGCCCGACCTTCCTGCATAGTTCTACCACAAGCCTAGGGCAATAATTTTGAACTCAAATCTCAATACATCACTATGTTGCCCCACTTCCATGGGTTGACCTCTGAGGATGCATACCTATTTCTAAGGGAATTTGAAGAGATATGTGTTATAATTAAGATCCAACAGCTTTTTGATTATGCTAAAAGGGGGAAGGAAGGAGATAGAGCTTGAGCGTGGATCTTGTCTTAGCCTACTTTTCTTTGTTCAACCGGGCTTGTTCACTTGAGGGTCTTGGTCACTGCTAGTTAGCTCCACGAGACTTTTTTAATAAGTTTTAATTGGTCTTTCTCCGACTTCCAAGTTGGATCGACTGGTTCACTAGGCTTGGTTGGTGGACTAGATAGGGACAGGAAAGTGATAGGACCTTTTAAAGAGCCTGAATCCGGTGTGAGGCTTGTGCTTCTTTCTATGTCTATGGAGAGCATGAAAGGTTCTTTTTTTCCTATTGAGTAAAGGCAAGTTTCGCAGGAAATTGTAACGAAGGCAAAGCTACTTCAGTAGCTTTGTACAAGTTGAGTAAGCGATAGCTCACGCAAACGCTATTGAAAGTGAAGTTCAGTAGCCTGAGGAGTGTCTTCGAATCTTTTTTAGCTGCCAAAGCAAGCACCTTTTCAAAAAAGTCTAGTTCAAGAAAAGGGAGGACGGAGAAAACTCCATGGATCATTCCTAGGTCAACGATCCAACGGGCTTTGACTTCGTTGAGCTTCTTTGCATTCCCGCTCCCTTTGCAATCCAATCCCGGAACTACGGCTCCAAAGGATCGTGCAGTGGATGTGTTGGTTCGAATTTGATTACTTCCTGCTCCTGCTACTGTTGGAATTGTGTGTTCGTCTCTGCCTGTTCAAAGTGCTACAATCAAAGGTATTAAAGGAGCACGTCTCTGTCTGACTTGAAAACAATCTAAGCTCCCTCTGAAAAATGATTTTTTGTTCTTGCTTGATTACCAGAGGACTACCGCTGGAAGGCGTTGTCACTGCCACTTGGTGCCTAGTGTGCTTTTCTAATTTCATTAGTTAGAATTTAAGAAGCAAATTAGGAGTTATTAATTTAGTTTTAGATTTTATTTAGGCAAGTTTTAATTTCAATTTATTATGTAAAAGCCTGTATCTGAAGGTATCAGACAGATTTTGAATGATGATTTAATTAATTGGTTGAAACCTTGTGGTTTGCTTGGTCGTGAGACCTTCTTCCCCCTTCCCCTTTGTGTGATTCTTCTCTTCTCCCTCCAACTCTGACTTCTCTTAGAGATTTATTTCTTCCTTGAGGCCCTCCTCCATCAGATGTTCCCCAAAGCTCCAAAAATAAACCAAGCCAAATAGAACAGGAATCTGAAAACCAGATTTGAAACCAAACCCAAAATAGGGCTGTAGATGGGGTAGCCTACGGTTAGAGATGGAGGGCTCAGAATGGGGTCAAATTTCGATTGATAGTAAGCACTACGATGCTAATGAAAACCCCCAAATATCTTTAGAAGTTGATGGTTAGATTGGGAGGTATGAGAGTTCTTGATTTCAGGAGTTAAAATAGGAAACTTAGAGGACGACCTGTAGAGGACGATCCAGGCAGTAGATGGGGTCTTCTTCTGGTCGAGTCCCTCTCTTACGATGTCCAATAAAAAGAGTTCCTTAATCAGGTCACTGGATAGAGAGATCTATAGTTTCAGTTTCAGACCTTAAATAAGGAAACTGAAGTTGATCTTCTTGAGAACAGAGGACGAAAGCTGTTGCTGTACACCAAACCCTGGTCGAGTGTCTCACTTGAGGCTAGGAACAAAACCCCAAAGGGGCTGATTGAGTTAAGTTCAGATCGGGGAGATCCTTGAGACCGATTCCTGCCCAGAAAGCGTTGATTTCTGAAACTGATGTTGACTTCAAACAAATTTGGCTGTGCTTTGTAACAACCTTGATAGCCTTTAATTGACTAACAAAACAGAAAATAAAACGGGGGAGAAGGGATAAATCAATGAAAGATTAGAGAGGGGGGGGGATGGAAGTGGTTGGATTGGGCATCTCAGCCCTTTATTTCAGGCATCTCACCCTGTCAAATAACAACTTTCTCAACCAAAGAGTTGACACTCAAATTTAATAAATTCAATTGTTTACTCCATTCAATTGATGATTACTTTATAGGCATTAATACAAAGTTGAATAATAAAAAAGGAAACTCTTAACAACTTAGAAACCAACTAGGATACTAACTAACTACTTTATCTAACAAGAGACAAATAAAAACTTAGACTCCTAAAATGAAACTAATTAACTAACTGACTGACATACTAATTTATCAACAAGACAAAAAAGAAAACACAATAAAAAAGGAAACTAACTAATCCTAATACAACAATAACCAAAGACTTATCCCAACTTAATGGGGTCGGCTACATGAAGGTTCCAAGCAAGGACGAATGCAACGATCCATGCAAAAATATTGACTGGTTATGGCTGATTATAATAAAGTGTCAGTTGTCTATCTGATGCACCATTATAGATCAGCCACCAGCTTATTACGACAAACTATAATAAGGCACCGGTTGTCTACCTGAAGTACCAATATAGATCGGGCAAGCCAAAGCATCCTCCATGTATTATGTCCACCACCAAGACGATCCATCACCCAACTTACTTTTATAAAAAGATGAATAGCAAACGAATTCTTGACGGCCCCACTAAGTATGAAAGTAATAACCCGAACAAATAACTCCGCATTGAAAACTATGTAATCAACATACAACTCTTAGAGCACACACAATGCACATGCATGGATCCTAATGTAGAAGTAGATTACACAAAGCAACTACCCCCAATGCATTACACCCCAAACAAACCAGATAGAACATACTAAATAGTCTTGACAGTAATCAGAAGTAGAAATAGGAAAACAAGAGAACAACCAGAAATAAACCCCCAAAGAATAAAGAACAAAGCAGTAGCAAAACCAGCCCAAGACTCAAACCCTAGGAAAGAGAAGGACCTTTGGCTAGGGGTATGGAAGGATACTTGCAACTGGAGTTGTAGGGCTCTGATGGAGCTCAAAATTGGGTCAATGGTAGACCCTTGGGTGTAGAAGAAAAACTCCAAAGAACTCTAGATTTTGTTGGCTCGTTTAGAAGATATACACTTTCTTGATTAGAGTCTTTAAGAGAGAAAAAAGAGAGGAATCTTCAAGAACTGTAGTAGCTAGCTTCAATTGGGCTCCAAGTATGGATCAAGTGGTCCACTAGGAGGGCAGAACAAAACCCTAAAAGGCTCGGCTGAACATATCTCAAAGTTGAGAGATGGGAGAGATCGATTGGGCTGCAAGAACATTACTCTATTGCTGGTCGATTCTAGTTCTAATAAGCCTCAACAGATCTGAATACTCTTTGGTCGATGATCACAGCAACAATGAATAATGATAGAAAAATAAAGTAGAGAAAGAAGAAGGTAACCAAGAGAATCATGGGTGGGATGGCTATCTCGGCCCAGGCGTCTCACCCACAGCTATCTTGGTTGTTTAGAAGCAATTGACTACAATTCTTTGTTTTTCAATTATGAATTTCTGAGTACAGGAGCTCCTCTTTAAATAGATGGCAGAAATTACAATAGTAGTAGTCATACTCTAATTAGGAGTTGTACTCCTATTAGGACTAACATTAGAAACCAAGACAAATTAGGTAACTAACTAGCTATCCACTAATGGCCACTTCTGGGCCTTATTGAACTTAAATCGATGGGCCCAATGGGCCCTTATTCACTAAGGACTACTTAACCACTTAAGTGGCTCGATGGACCTACTTGGGCTAGGCTTTCTTCCTGCAATAGCTCAGCCCATGGTGGGAATCTAAATCAGGTCCTCAAATTAATGAAAACATCATTAGCAAATGCTTCCGCAGTGGTTCGTCTTTTATAAATCCAAGAATTCACCTCTGACTATGAAATACGAATGCCCCCAACTGTCCCTATTAATCATTACTCTGATCCTGAAGGCCAACGCAATAGGACCGAAATCCTATGATGTTATCCCATGCATCATAATTCGAAAACAATGTTGATGCTCGATGGACTGTCTTCCTATCCTCAGTGCTGAGATCGATGGAATCAAAGGGAGGCCAGATCAGCATGCCACCTAGCCTGTTAACTATTTTGATGGGTTGAACCAGGGTAAGATTGATGCAGATGCACACCCATGGACCGATCTATACCCAACTGGGTTTTCAGACAGAGATGAACCAGATTCATATTGATTTTGGGTCTAGTAGGATTTTAGGAATTTACTTTATTTAGAAATATTATTTTGTATTTTATTTTATTCACTTTCTTTTAGCAAGTTGGGTTCAAGTAGAATTTAGATAGTCTTAGAGTGTCATTTGCTTAGTTATGGTAGTTTCCTATTTCAATTTGTTTCCTTTTCTATGTATTTCCTTTTCAATAAGTTGGTTGTGACCGATGGAAAACAGGGATTGAAAAAATGAACTAAGTTAAGTGTTTGTGAATCCTACGAGCATGTATGCAATTATTCCCCCCTTTTCTTAGTGCAATTTTATTCCTCTCCCCTGCAATTCTGAGTTTTCTCAAGGATTTCTTCCCTTCCCCTACTGGCCCTCCATCAACTTGGTATCAGAGTGAAAGATATCATCCTTCCTCCCCATCAATATCTTCTTCCCTTTGTTCTCTTTCATCCCTCGACATGCCTAGTTCTGTCGAGATTGAGATAAAAAAAAATAAAAATCCAACTCCGTTGCACCGAGAGTCAAAACCCTAACTCCCCTTTGATTTCTAAACCAACAAATCCCTCCACCTTTTTCTTTGCTTACTGTAACAACGGGAAAAAAGTCAATAATCCAGTTCCGACTCAACTGAAATCCTTCCTTTTGCTTCAGTCGAAATTTCCCTCCCTATTCTCTAGGGTTCTGCCAGACCAAAAAAAAAAAAGAAGAAGAAGAGTTGAAGAAGAGAAAACAGAGTGAGAGGTTTCGAACAGAAAGGAAGAAAACATACATGTTCCTCCATCATCCCTTTCAGTAGTGACAACATCCTCACCTCGTTGCCGACATGATTCTTTCCTTCCTCGCATTGCATCCCTTCACTATCTCAGCCCACCATCTCCCTGACCTCGCATCCCTATCTCATTGGTTCCCTAAGTCAATGGAGAAAGAACCTCTTGCTGGTTTCCTCCTCGAAGAAGGAAGAACACCCTTTTTGTCGATTAGTCAAACCTTGTCGGTGATTGAATTCCATCCCTAGTTTCTATTTACTTTCTTCTTTCCTTATTTGCCCTTTCCCTTTTGGTTTATCATCTTTTGAATATATTTTTAATTAGCTCCCAAGTTTGCCCCCATCCATATGTGACCATCTTTTGTGTTTAGAGTAGAACTCCCCATATTTACAATTGTGCCGCTCACTAAAGGACTTCCATATAATTACCATTCTACTATCCTCCTCTTGCCTCCATATATTTACTATTTTTCCGTTCACCCTTACCTTAAATGTTCTCTTCCATAATGGGGCCTAAAGTGCTTCCAATTACAAATCTAGCAAGGAATCTTTTGTGTTAAAATTCAGAGTATGATTGTCCAATGGAAAGCTTGTTAATTTGCTGATTGATGAGTGATTAAATGACAATTTCATCTCAAAATCTGTGGCAGATATGTTGCCAAAGGCCAATCAAATCTTCAGTGAGTCAAAGGATGATGTATTTGTTGAGTTCTCTATTTATCAATATTTTGACAGTCCTTTTTGTGAAGTGTTTGATTCCCCTCAACACATTATTAAATTGGGTTGAGGTTGGTTAGAAGAAAGACATAGATTGTTGATCATGACAAAAAATTGTGCACCATCCAGCTTTTCCAAATGCATCAGAAATTTGTTCTTAATGGATCAGATGACTCAAAGAAGGTGGTACCAACATTGCAACCACAGAACGAATCAAATGAGCCAATACATGAGAAAGCTCATCTAATCGTGGAACCCATAGTTTATAAGGCACTGGTAAGGCGACTGGTCCATGTGTGGTAAGGCAGCCCACTGACTTTTGGGAAGTGCATAAGGCGACTGCCTTAGACGCTAAGGCGCGAAAGGCGACGCCTTATGACGCCTTATACCTGAGGCGGTCGCCTTATATGTGTTCACTATTTTTAAAGTAAAATTTAAAATTATTTTGATGAAGATTCCAAATTACATTTTTTCTATAAGTTTTGATGCACATGTGATACATTGGATCGAATTTTATTTTTTTTAAACACATTATCACATCCGCAGGAGCGACAACTAAATGCATCTTGTCGTATATTTTTTTTATCCACGTATATCTTCAATCTATCATAATTACTGGAAACATTTCAAAATAGGTCCATCAGGTGCTTTGATCTGCTTCTTCCTGTGAAGTTACTGTGAATTAGAACTTTATAACACCATACATCAGAATATGCTGTCCCGCAATGCAAGAGCTAACGCACCTTACCTTATCCGGACCAGATCATCGGTTACTAATTTTTTTTTTAAAACAAATTTTAAAATTACTTGATGAAGATTCCAAATTACATATTCTAATTGGGAGATGTATAAGGTCTGATACACATGTGATGCATTGGATCAATTTTATTTTTTTTGAAACAAATTTTAAAATTGCTTAATGAAGATTCCAAATTACATAGTCTCATTGGGAGGTGTATAAGGTCTAATGCACATGTGATGCATTGGATCAATTTTTTTTTTAAACAAATTTTAAAATTGCTTGATGAAGATTCCAAATTACATATTCTCATTGGGAGGTGTATAAGGTCTGATGCACATATGATGCATTGGATCAATTTTTTTTTTTAAAAACAAATTTTAAAATTGCTTGATGAAGAATTCAAATTACATATTCTCATTGGGAGGTGTATAAGGTCTGATGCACATGTTACCATAAAAAAAATAAAACCAAAATTAGTAAAATCGCACCTCTCATTCTCTCTCAGTCTACGACTCTGCCCTCCAAATCACTAACCCAAACGTCCAACGGTGAGCCTCCTTCGATCCTTCTCAGACGACTTCTCCTTCTCCTCCGACAGCCTTTGGTGACCTCCGACGAAGTGCTTTCATCTCTCTCAGTCTCCGCTCCAAATTGTAAAACCCCAAACTAATCGACGGTGAGCCGCGACAGCCGCCTCCTTCAATTCTTCTCTGGCGGCTTCTCCTTCTCCTCCGACAGCCTTCGGTGACATCCGGCGACCTCCAACAAAGTGTCCTTCCACATCTCCAGGTATGTTTTAGTTTATATTTTTAATTTCTGATTTGTGCGATTTTTTTTTTCTCTTTTCTTCTTTCTTCCTTCTTCTTTCATATTGATCATACACCATACGGTGACTGTATCAGACAAGTTCGGTGTCTCACTGAGACTTCGTAGTTCGTATGATTAGTTTTTTTTTTTTTCTCTTTTCTTCTTTCTTTTCCTTGCTTCTTCCTTCTTCTTGCATATTGATCATACACCATACGGTGACTGCAAAGACTCGTTCGGTGTCTCACTGAGACTTCGTAGTTCGTATGATTAGTGTTTTT
>NW_024868149.1:235918-262051 GCF_013358625.1 Macadamia integrifolia
TTTAAAATTGCTTGATGAAGATTTCAAATTACATATTCTAATTGGGAGATGTATAAGGTCTGATGCACATGTGATGCATTGGATCATTTTTTTTTTTTTTAGTCAGTGCAAGTTTTTTTTTTTTTTTTTAATAACAATAGGGCTTAACATATTTATTAAAATAGTTTTGGAGAAATTAAAAGAAAAAACTTAGTTATGTAAAGAAAATCTCACAAAAAGGCTATCTGAATTTGAGCTTATGAATAAGCAGCACAAGTTTTGACTCCACATTTGACTCCAATTTGTATAGATTGCGTTAATCTGAGCACTATTAATATTTTGCCTGGAGTATTTTTTTCTTTTTCTTTTTCTTATTTTGATTTTCCCATATCTCTTTAATGGAGGCATTTGTTTTTATTACCTTATTACCTAATAGGCCAAATAGATTGGTTTTATAAAAAAAATTACACAAGAACGGTTTAGTCAACAAGGCGACGCTTTATGTCCGCCTTATTGCTAAGGTGCTCCGAAAGGCCCTCAAACGCCTCCATCGCCTTACCGTCTTAAAAACTATGGTGGAACCAGTAACGGCACCGAAAAATGAGAAGATTGTGGTTCAAGTAATGATGGGCATCATCACAGTGCCAATGATTCTCCATTATGAGTTTGTTCTCCCCCATGATTTTCCAGACCTGAATGCACCTCAAAAACTTCACATCTTGAATTTTGTTCGTGTCGCAGACAAGGAGCACTTCACCCCCGCTAGTGAGCAATTATTGTTACCCTTCTACAAAACTCGTGAACAAGTTTTTCTCAACATTGGGGGAGTTGATGCAGATGCACACCCATGGACCGATTCATACCCATTTGGGTTTTTGGACAAAGATGGATGTAGCAAGATTTTAGAAATTTACTTTATTTAGGAAGATTGTCTTTGATTTTTATTTTATTCACTTCCTTTTAGCAAGTTGGGTTCACTTAGGATTTAGTTTTAGAGTGCCATTTTGCTTAGTTATGGAAGTTTGTTATTTCAATTGGTTTCCTTTTCTATGTATTTTCTTTTCTATTAATTGGTTGTAACTGATGGAGAACATGGATTGAAAAGATGAATTGAGTGAGTGTTTGTGAAGCCTGTGGGCGATTATCACCCCTCCCCTCCCCTCCCCTTCCCTCCCCTTTCCCTCCCCTTTCCTTTTTCTTGGTTCGATTTCCCCTCTCTTGCAACTCTGAGTTTTCTCAGGGATTTCTTCCCTTCCCCTACTATCCCTCCATATAGATGTAGGGCAGAGCTGGACCATGACCTGCCCAGCTTGAGCTCTCCTATTGGCAGCCCTATCTACATCACTAAAAGATTAGCGTTCCCATGGAAGTATCATTATACAATTCTTACATGCATTAGCCAAACAGGGAACAATGAGACAGTGAGTCCTCTTTCTCATTGTGTTCTTTTCGGGAAGCTCACATCCCCTTCTTTCGAGGGTGATGATTCTTTAGCATACTCTCGCATTGTTAAAAATAATGAATAAAGTCAGATGGATAATTCCCTGCTTTAGATTGCTTTATGAGATATTCATGGAAGTAGCATTGATCAAGTTCACTTTCCATGTATACTCCAAGAAATTCCTTTATAACCCTACCCCATATTCCAGCAAGCATCAAATATTTTTCTAGTCTATTTGATACCATTCATTCAAGATACTGGAAACATCATTTGGAATGAGAAGAGTTCGGAAATTATTGATATCAACGAAGCATGATCCAAAATTATCCTCTTCATGTAAAATACTAGTGGTATTAACAATTTATTACACCATTTTCCTCTTCATGCTAAACAATAGTGCATATTTCCAGAGGTAATTTTCCTCTGAATACAAATATGTGGGTTTTATTGTCTCGACATACACCATACACTATTTCCTGTAAAACTCAGACAAGATACAGGTTACATTTTTGCTTTACCAGTAATTTTACAAAGTCATAATCTATCATGGACTTGCTTTAAGTTTTCATGCAACATACCATAAATTTGTTCAGTCATTCCTGAGACAATTCTGACACGAACAACTATAATCTGCATGATATGTATGATACCCTTAAACTACTCTGATTAGATAAACAGAAAGCAGTAGCTTGTAGAAAGATTAATAATTTTACAATTCAATTCCAACAGCTTTTAAGGAAACAAATCCTTGAACGACAGAGGATTTATTAAACTATTCAAGAAAGTGAACTTTTGAAACTAGGACTTAGCAGTCATCTCTGACTCACTCGCTCACTCTTGTACGTGCAGAATACTTAGTTGGATAAATCAGTTAATCCTACACAATTGAGTCCTCAAACCTTAAGATGATTAAGAAGCGGCTACTTCAGACTTGCTGCTTGAATTAGAGGGAGGAGATGCAGCTGAGGGTGGAATGTAGATACGTGCTTTCTTAAGAATCTCTGCAACAACCCAATGTTTGTGTTTGCTCAACGGCCTGGAAGGGTCCAACCTAACCTGCAATTTCCGCAATCAAAGCTCAGCTTTTTCCTTTTCCTTTTAGGATAAATAACATACTATATATGTATTCAGAGTAAGGTCGGGACAGCTGAACAAAAAACAAATATCAAACAATTATCAAAAACCTGTACATCTAATCAACCAAGTGGCATTGGAACCATGGACCCATATCAAAATGCTTCCATACTTGGCCAGCCCACCACCTGACCAAGAAACTAAGGTGGATGCAAGGGAATGGTGTCCCTAACCAAATCAAAAGCTACAACAACTAAGTGACCGAGTTCAATAGCTGATTTGTAATCCAACCCCAACCACTGAAGGCAAATCGACCCAACATGTCACAAAATCATACTTATGATCTGATTCATTTACTTAAATTCTCAGAAAATTTGATCAAAGTCTCTTTGTTTAATGAGTCACTAAACTTGCTTAAGATAAAAATTGGCTCATGACAATTGAGGGAGTACCCAATGAAAAACGGAAAACATAAGAAAATATTACCAGAGAGGAATAGATGAACCACAAAAAATAACTCTCTTGCCACTTCCTGGCTGGCAAGTTCATTGGCAGTCTCACATTGGAACAAGGTGTTCATGGAAGAGAAAAAGTCAAGTCTGTAATAGGAGGAAAAAAAAAAGTTCAGAAAATTCTGCTGCAGAAATCAACCCGATGTTCCAGAAAAATCAGAACCCTAGGGAGAACTGCTTGGCAACAAGATGGTAAGCACCAATTCAGCCTTTGTGAAGTCCATCATCCATTGGACCTACAAATGCCTCAAGAACCACACCACCACTATATTTGAACACCCCATCTATCCCTGATGGACCCTGATGAAGCACATGAATCCGGCCAATCGCATCTAAGACTCTACAACTGTCTTTAAAATGTCTGGCATCCTGTGACCTAGAGGATACGTGAGATAAGAAACTTCATTACCAAAACCAGCAGCGGCTTAGAGGGATGGAATAAAACCTGACCTCAGTATAACAAAAATGCACAGATAACAATAAGACAACTATCCCAAACTAAAAATAAACAACCCTAAACCATCACCAGCACAGACCTCAATCAACAAGCACAACATTCGGCCCATGAGATACACATTTAACGTCATCCAAAATGAAGCCCTTGAAAGAATTAATTCAGATACTTAATGGATGATTTTAACTGATGGAGATGTCTTTTTCTCAGATATTCTGAGAGTCCAACTAATGATGAAACACAAGGACCTTGATGCAGAATCATCTTCAGCCATGGTTTGAAATCTTGCCGAAATCTCGGCGAAAATTTGGAATTTCCGTCTTTTTTTTTCTTTTTCTTTTTTTTTTTTGAAATGAAATTATATACGAAATGAGATGTATGCAAAGTTTCGGTCGAAATTTCGGTACCGTTTCGGTATCTCATACCGAAACGGTACACTTATAAAAACCCCATTTCATCGAGATAGAGTCGAAATTGGCTATCTCGGTAATTTCGGTCCAAGGATAAAGGGAAAACACTCCTTCCATCCTCTAATTAGCCACATCATCACACTCTTTTTAACTTCTATTGGACTCCTACAAGAAGATCTATACATTCAAAGCCTAAGGAAGGTAAAGTTCTTTCTCTGAAACCATTTTTTTTTTTTAAATCATAAATACTTGTTGGATGCTTGTAGATTTTTTAAATGTTAGACATTAGAGGCCGATCTATGACCTCTCGGAGTCGAAAATTTTTTTTTCGTACATAAATTTTTTTTTATATGTTCGACATTGGAGGCCGATCTATGACCTCAGGATGATCCACAGCCGGAGCCGGTGTGATTCACTGGGGAGAGTCAATTTGAGTATGCCACACAAGATTCTAATCATGGTGCACGTCCATCAGGTGGAGGGAGGAGTTCAAGTTATAGTAGAGGGCCTCGTCGCCGATTCGGTGAAGGGCAACGAGATTGTATGGACATCGATAGTCTATCTACTTCTATTGGCGAAACAAGTTTGAGTGGAGGGAATAGTCATCCGGACAGTGAGAGTAGAGGGAGTGGACAATGGCATGTCCCATCATTTACTAGAGGGAGAACCTGGTCGCAGTATGATGGACCTTATGTCAATTCACTGGGATGGGGCATACATCTGGTTCATCCATTCCTAGTAGTAGTACTGACTATGGCTCCCAGACCCAGTCACATGGTAGTGGCTTTGTGGACACTTTATTCACATACCCAGCCAACACGTACACATTGCCGGAACCATCATTTGACAGTAACTCAGTGGCGGGTTCTTTTTTTTCATACTATGGTGGTGATACGTATCCTCGGATAGGTTACCTTCAGTATGTAGATGACTCAATCTTTTTGGCAGCTGTGGAAGACTACGTTCGATTATTCTCTCATACTATGACGTGGCATGCATTTGTGGCACAGTCAGAGGAAAATGCACGTCAATTATTTCATACTAAGCCTGGAATCCAACCAAGCCGTCATAGTTCTTTCCAGTAGATGGTATCTACTACATAGTCATTATGAATTTATGATTATTGTTGTACTGTTATGTAAGTTACATGCTCAGTGTTTGACTTTAGTCGGGACTTGTGGATTAGGGAGTCGCATAGTATACTACTCTAATACTCTAAATATTAGCTAATTAATGTTGATGTATGCTTGATCATGGCTTAAATGCATTATTTATTAGTTTTACTATCATATTACATCTTGTTCTAGCAATGAAGTAGGTACAATTTTCAGAACAGTTCGACGGTTGCTGCCAAACAAAGGAACAACTCAAAAACAACATCATGTTCTAATATTTTTGCATTTTTATGTTCTTATCATGTTTATTAACCTTAAAATAGCCTATCCCCCAAATTTCAGGTCCAAAAACCACTGTTTGACCACCGGAAAAAAAAAATTGTTTCGGCCTAAATTTCGGTATTTCGGTGGGTGTTTCGGCCAAAATTTCGGTATTTCAGTGGTCATGAATCCACCGAAATACCGAAACGAAACGAGATTTCGAACCTTGTCTTCAGCTACATCTTCCCTTAAGAAGCTAAAAGGCACGATGAAATGTGGCTTAGAGAAACCTGGGAGGCTTTTGGTTTTGGTTATTGGCAAGCTATAAAGAACCAACTGCTTTTTTATCCCAGATGTACCAACAAAATACTGCTGGTACTAGTTTTCATAAGCCTTTCCTTCCAGGATCCCTAAATGAAGCCTTCAAGTTTGATAATAGCACCGAAAAAACCCAAGAGAAAAGGCTAGGTCCTTTATCAGTAGAATAGGTTGGCAAAATATCACAGAGATCCAATGGCTGGATGGGTGTGCCTTGGCAAGTCCTAGTACCACTAGGATTACTAAATAGAATTACAGGAACTTTAAAAAGGAACTAGAATATAGGAGTTAAAACAAAACAGAACGGACTTCAGGTAGTTATCTCTAATAGAAGAATGGAGATATCTTTTTCTCAGATATTCTCAGAGTCCAACTAATGATGAAACTTGATGCAGGATCATCTTCAGCTACATCTTCCCTTAAGAGGCTAAGAGGCACGATGAAATGTGGCTTTGAGAAGCCTGGGAGGCTTTTGGTTTTGGTTATTGGCAAGCTATAAAGAAAAAAATGCTTTTTTATCCCAGATGTACCAACAAAATACTGCTGGTACTAGTTTTCATAAACTTTCCTTCCAGGATCCCTAAATGAAGCCTTCAAGTTTGCTAATAGCACCGAAAAAACCAAAGAGAGAAGGCTAGGTCCTTTATCAGTAGAATAGGTTGGCAAAATATCAGAGATCCAATGGCTGGATGGGTGTGCATGGGCAAGTCCTAGTTCACCTAGGATTACCAAATAGAATTACAGGAATTTTATAAAGGAACTAGAATATAGGAGTTAAAGCAAAACAGAACAGACTTCAGGTAGTTATCTCTAATAGAAGATAACCAGATGTTAAATAGAAACAGAACATCAGAGAGAGATATTGTATCTCAGAACAGAATACTCAGAATTGCTCAAAATTCAGGTCAAGTGGTCTATTCTAGTGTAAGAACAGACTCAAGGAATTTGAATAAATGCTGACAAAGAAATATGGAGTTTCAGTGAAGTCCTAGTGCTAAAAACAATAAGATTCCTTACCGGTTGTTGAATAAAATAAGACTGAAGAGCAGGAATAGACTGGTTGTCATTTTGGAATCAACCAAATCCAACAACAAAGCCTTATCCCAACTTTAATGGGGTCAGCTACATGGATTCAGGCATGGGCAAGGGAAATGAAAAGGTAAAAGTGAAAGAAAACAGTGGAGAAAAACAGTAATGAAGTAGAACACAGCTAGATGGGGTGCACGACTTGGATCCTATCCCTCCAATCTGCTCTACTCGGCCATACTTGGGGGAAGGCCTAATCTGTGCATGTCTTTCCACACTACTTCTAATATGGTGATTTTGGCTTGCTCCTTGCTCTTTTAGATCCTTCTATCTGGTTCAGATCACTCCTCCTTACTAGCGCATCCGATGGCTTCTGTATACCATCTCAAACGACTTTCCTGAAGCTTATCATAGATTGGAGCAACTCTCAAATCCACTCTAACTCGTTCATTCCTTACCTTATCCTTCCTAGTTTTACCGCACATCCATCTTGACATTCTCATCTCCGCTACACATAGTTTTTCAATATTCCGCTTCTTATCTAGCCAACATTTCGCCACATACATCATAGTTGGGCGTACGACTGTCCTATATAATTTCCTTAAAGTTTTACAACGACAAGTCGGTCGCACAAAACTCCGAACACATCTATCCACTCTGTCAATCCCACTTCAATTCTATGTGACACATCATCCTCTATATCGCCTTCTTTATTTACGATACATCTCAAATGTTTAAAATAGTCACTTTACGGTATCTCTCTCCCCTTAGTAATCACCACATCGTTATCCATTGTAGTTTGGCTAAAGTTACACATCACATGCATCTTTGTTCTACTTATCTTAAAGCTACTTGATCCCAAGGTTGATCTCTGTCCCTCTAGTTTAGCATTGAGCCTTGTTTTTGTGTCATCCACTAAAACAATATCGTCAGTGAATAGCATACATCATGTAACCTCACCTTGAATGTTTCTGATTAGCTAACCCATTACAAGAACAAACAGATAAGGGTTTAAAGCTGACCCTTGGTGAAGCCCAATAGTAATTGCTCGCTACCTTGACAGCCCATGGTTCTCACACTTGTCACCACATCATCATGCATATCTTTAATTATATCCGCATATTTAATCGACACCCTTCTCTTTTCTAGGACATGCCAGATTAACTCTCTAGGGACTCTATCGTAGGCCTTTTCTAGGTTAACAAAGACCATATAGAGGTCCTTCATGGCAGCTCTAAAGGTTTCCATAAGTTTATTTAGAAGGTAAATAGCTTTTGTAGTATATCCTCCTAGCATAAAACCAAATTGCTCACTCGAGATATCAAATTATCCTCTCAAGCAGGCTTCAATAACCTTCTCCCAAAGCTTCATAGTATAGCTCATAAGTTTTATGCATCTACAATTATTGCAGTCCTGAATATCCCCTTTGTTTGTAGATGGGGACTACAATGCTCCTCATCCACTCGTCTGGCATTTTCCTTGTACTCATAATCTATAATGAAACCCCACAAAGTCCTAAGCTCTTGCAAACTTCTGTTGGGACTTCGTATAGGTTGGGAGTCTTACTAGATTTCATCTTTCTTAAGGCATCTTCAACTTCAGCTATGCCAACAACAACAATCATAACCTTATCCCAACTATATGGGGTCAGCTACATGGATTCGATACTGAAAATCAGATACTAAAGAAGCACAAAAGAGAGGTTAAAATGAAGAAAAATAGAGATAAGAGAAGAAGGTAAAGTAGTAGAGAAAGACACATCATAGGAACATCCCCTATAAGGGGTTAACACGGGTCCTTGTCCTCCACAAAAATCTATCTGAAGTCATACTAGAATCAAGCCCCACCATATGCATATCTTTTCGCACCACTTCGTCAATAGTCATCTTAGGCCTGCCCGTACTTCTTCTGGTTCCCCTCCAAATGAATCTAGTCACTCTTCCTTACTGGGGCATCCATAGGTCTCCATTGAACATGGCCATACAACCTCATCCGGCTCTCACGGAGCTTGTCCTAGATTGGTGCAACCCCCAAATCGTTTCTAATACAATCATTCCTTACCCTATCTCTTCTAGTCTTGTCGCACAACCCCTCTCAACATTTTCATCTTTGCTACACTCAATTAATTCTCAATACTCTTCTTGACTACCCAACACTCCACTCCATACGTCAAAGTTGGTCGTATAATTACCCTATAAAATTTTCCCTTGAGTTTAATAAGCATTCTATTGTCAATCTTTCGTATGTATTTATGGCGTGTGGTGTCTTGATGAAAAATGCACCAGTTTCCAAGCTAACTCCACTCGAGTTGTCTCCATTTAATAGATTGCAAAAATTATCACCCCTCTCTTCATAATGTCTTCATCCTTTACTAGCACTCTACCATCATCCTTGATAAAACTGACATGCTCAAAATATCTGCTCTAAATATCTCTCATTTTAGTTATCTTACATATAGTTTTTTCCCCAACTTTAGTGTTCAGGTTATTGTAAAGGTCATGAGGTCATCACATTTCTTCGCCCTTGCTTTCCCCACAATTTTTCTAGTTTTCTTTCTGGAAAGCATAATATCTCATTTTATCATCTACCTCTCTAGCCCTTTGCCAAGTATTAAAACACTTTTTCTAAGACTTGATGACTATCTGAACCTCCTCATCCCACCACTAATCTCTCTATGGGCCCTCCAAGTGCCATTGATTCCCTTAGGACCTCTTTAGCAACCCTCTTAGTACAGGTTGGCATCTTAATCCACAACACATTGGAGTCTCCCTCATTGTCCCACTTTCCTTGTTTGACCACTTTATCAGTAAATGCGTTAAATGCATCTCCTTTTAATCTCCACCATCTAACATTAAGGCAAACAGGCTTCCTTTTCTTACGAGTCTGTGAACAGAGACAAATATCCAAGACCACTAGTTTATGCTGAGAGGTTAGGCTCTCCCTAAGTATAGCCTTACATAATAATCTGTCAGACCTTCAGGTTAGGAAGAAGTTGTTATGTAGTCTACTTCTGTAAGTAACAAGGTACTCCTCTCTTTTAAAAGAAAGTGTTCACAAAAGGTAGATCATATGCTACTGGCCTACCGCAAAGTCTTAAACAGAAATCCCCTCATTCCTCTCCCCAACACCGTATCCTCCATGTACATCTTCATACCCTCGCCAATCCTTCCCAACATGTCTGTTCAAGTCACCCCCTATGAAAATCTTTACATCTTGGCCAAAGATTTACACTAATCCATCCATGTATTCTCAAAATTGTAGCTTACTGTGTTCATCCAACCCTACTTGAGTGTGTAGGCACTAATTATATTGACAACCTATTTCTCCAATATCATCTTGATGGATATGATCCTATCTCCCACTCTTTTCACATCCACGTCATTCTTTAGGTCTTTGTCCACAACTATGCCCACTCTTCCTCTGTGGCTTTGATCTCCCGAGTACCAAAATTTGAAGTCATCTAAAGCCTTAGCTTTTTTGCCCTTCCATCTAGTCTCTTGTATACATGCAATATTAACCCTTCTCCTTCTCATAACATCTATCAACTCCATGTTCTTGCCCGTTAAGGATCCAATGTTCTAGGTAGCAAGTCTAAGCCCTACAGTTGTGTACTACATCGTCATGGGATGGTAAGACATGACACAAACTGAATAAGGTAAGAAGAACAAAAGATACTAAAAAAAAGAATAATAGTATCCATGCAAAAGGTGAATGGATGATTATAATAAAGATATTGGTTACCTACCTGACGCACCAATATAGAAGAAAATATACAATAGATATGTACAGTAAGATATAGTTACTTAGTATATTAATTAGGAAAACTAAGAATCCACTCGGAAAAAAGAATTGAATCCACAAAGCTTGAAAAAAACTACAATGATATAACTCATAAAATTATGTGTAAATAGGCCACTACATCTATATATAAAATCCATAAACAGGCTCTCTAACACTCCTAAGCTGATTGGGAATTCAAACTACTAATTGGGATAGCCAAAATAGACAAGTATTTGACATTCCTACTTAAACTAGGACTCTAAAAACAGAAAACAAAATGTCGACTCAAATTCCTAATAATTCTAGGACTCCAAATACAATCCATACTTAGACACTAGTACTTTGATTCCAACTTAAGTATCTAGTAAATCCCATACTCCAAAATCCTACACATGTTGTAGGCCTATCAAAGTGACCAATTACAATGAACCAATGGACCAACATGTATAGAACCCAACCCAAGGCTTATTTCCACTAAAATAAACCAACTTTTTTATATTTATCTGAATGATTCCGTCTCTTCCCTAGCCTCCCACATTGATCAAGTAAGTGTGTGACTCCATATAAGACTCATTCCCTTCTGCTCACTCTCTATTCACATGGTTCTTAAAGGAAATGATTACAACCATAAAGATCTAAATTTCCTCTCTACAGTGTCATATGCTTTTTCCAAGTCAAGTTCGCAAATAAAACCCATTCTTCCACAACTAAGCCAACAGTTGACATGTTCATTCACCAACAAAGCATCCATTTTAATCCAGAAGCAACTCTCTCTTCAAACTGTAATCCAACTCCCACCCTTCAAACCAATTGATTAATAAATTTCCTCTCTACACTGTTATATGCTTTTTCCAAGTCAAGTTTGCAAATAATACCCATTCTTCCACAACTAAGCCAACAGTTGACATGTTCAGTCACCAACACTAAACTTACTTTATAAGTTTCACTGAATTTCTAAGGGATTTACTGCTGGAAAATCAGTTTCTTATACAGGAATTAGCTTCTCTTAGAAAACCTACACATACCAAACAGCATGGTTCAAGAACTCAAGTGATACCGTCAAAATTTCACACATTTCGACGGTATCTCATGGCTCCGATACCATATAGCCTGTGTCTTTAAAAAGTCACATGTTTCGATAGGTTTCGACCAAAATTCCCACATTTCGACCAAAATGTGGGAAATTTCGAGTGGACCAATGGGTTCGACCTTTTGGGTGGAACCAGCCCTAATAAAACATGCTTTTAAAGGAAACCAAGTGTTCTCTTTTCAAAATTTCACTCTCCCCATCTTTTCTTCTTTATAAAGTGGGAAACTTGGGGAAAGACTCAAGAATTCCCCCTTGTGCTCAAAAAACTTCAATCTAAGCTTGGATCTTGCATGGGACACATATGTGGTGCATTCAGAGGAGCGGCTACGACATCTGCAGTGGTACACAGCTCGTGGACTGGAACCGCCTAGACACTCTACTTGGAATTGACTTTTGAGTGTTGAGTGTTGAGTGTTGAGTGTTGAGTGTTGAGTGTTGAGAGATAAATCATAATTATTTAACATTATTATTTATTTTGGATCCTTTGCATTATGTATTATGTACTTCTGTAGATTGTAGACTACGTATAATGTAGACTGTGTACTTATGTAGTATAGTTTCAGACTTTCAGTCAACGACTCAATGTATATTACCAAATTTTTGGTTCACTCCACAAGTATGACTTTATGTGTTTCTTCCATGAAACTAATTATGTGAATTTGTCAGAAATGGCTAAAATAGGACGTACACAAAAAATAGGCCAAAAAAACACATTTTGCGGGTCGAAACCAAAGTTTCCACCCAACCGGGAAAAATTCTCTGGTTTCCACGAAATTTCCCAAGTTTCGACAGAAATTTCGGTCTCCCCAAGGGTCAAAACCCGATACCTTGAACCTTGCCAACCAGGCACTAAAGAGGTCAGCAGAGGAGTACCACCTAACTAATCATATTGTGTATCTAGCCAAAAAAATTATTTATGAAGCTTTGATGGGTTTGAATTTATTTAGGTTAGCTCTCTATAAGTTTTCCCTATTGATCCCATGCTTCCCCACAGCAATACTAATGAGTAATCCATCTCATTTCTATCATTAAATTTCACTATTGTCTCTCTTCAACAAAGTTCTTTAATCATTTTCCCTAAAATTACTTGTTTCCTCCAGTAGCATCATCAATCATATAACCTCAACAGGTTTATATCCTGGGCCCATAACCTGCAGGGTTATGCAAGTTATTGGACTTACCTGCATCAGGTAACCGTAACTGGTCCAATGAGTCACGTTGAGTGGAAGATCTCTCTAAGGCCAAAGACCAGAGCATTAAGACTTTAAAACCCTTGTGCTTGAGATGCAAACAGTCATCCTTTAGTAAGGTGAGAGAAGTAAAGATTACACAGTTTCAGACTGCATTTTCATGCATTGCATCCCTCAAATAAAGATTTCCTCTTTTGACAGGCCAAACACAAAATACAGCTTCTGCCTTTATTTTCAGCAAGAAGTGATTGCCAAAGACAACGATTAAATAATTAATAACCATTGTCAGGGGAAAAAAATAATAATATGAACAGCACCAACTCCACACAGAGGAAGGTTGGACTGAGAATTGACCATCAAAATCGAAGAAATGTTGTCAATATATAAAAATGTATTAAGAGCCAAATGTAAACCACAAGAAACTACACACACGCACATCACAGGTGGGATTGGGAAGGGAGGGGGGCCAGAGATTTACTTTGTCACCAATGTTGCATTCATCTTTTTCATCATGAGCCATGAACTTGCTGGTTCTTTTGACATAACGATTGAATAGCTTGTGATGGAACAGACGATCAACCGCCACAACCACTGACTTCTGCATCTTGTTTGAGACAACCGTCCCTACAACAGGCTTCATTGTTTGCCAACCTCTGTTCCGAATTGCAAGCCAAAATCTAGATTCCCACCAAAACTGCCATCAAGAGACGAAGGTATTAATGATGTTCAGAACAAGGGCAATAAGTTCATGACTATCAATAAATCCCATAGTAAGTTCGAGAACAGCAATAATATAGGAACAAATATGTATGGTAATTAATCGAACCACACAGCAATAATACTTTTCAAAAATCCGACACAATAAAACATGTACAACAATGATACGGTACGTTATTAATACGTGTTTAATATGGTTGCCTTTTAAAAATCGGGGAGCAAAAATACAGATTTATTCTGATATTAAGAATGAACTAAAACTAATTGTTTGTAACTAAATTCTAATCTCATGCTTTCATGAGCACTAAAATCAAATCTAGCTCTCCAATTTAATAATTTCTCATTCTTTCTTTTTTTCTTCTATAGGTGTCCAGAAAATTATACGCCATTGAAAGTTTTAGCCAGATCATGAATCATAGAATAGTGAAAGTTTGGAGCCCCACGAGAAGGAAAGAAAACCCAGCTGTTGCAAAATGGATTGATCATATTGCAACACATGCAATTTCCTTGTCAAAAAATTCTTCTCTTTTCGTTTCTTCTTTCTTTGGTGGAGTTGGGAATGTTTAAGGGAGTACAATAATCAGCTGAACACTAATGCAAGTTACTGTCGAAACTATATTTTTCATAAATGGTTACATCAGGTTTAGAGCTAAGGAGTACTTACTTCTAAAAATGGATCTATGTGGTTGATTATGCTTATATCATTTAAGAAGAAAAATTACATTGGTAAAATTAATCTTGTAGGGCTTACATCCGAACTCTGTTTCAAACTTATTCTTCTTCAGGCTTTCCCCTAACCCCAGCCCCTCCCCCCTTTTGGGTTCCTTTTTTAACTAGAAATGCGCATCCAGAAAGGTCTGTATTGGGTTGTGATTGAGATACTGATTTATCACTAGCTTCATACACTGCCACTATCTAGTAATCAACTCAAACAGAGCATATTGATTGAGATTGAGATTGAGATTATGGTATTTCACTTGCCAATGTGTATGTCCCCAGCTCAAAAGACTAAGCAAAAGCAAGTAATTGCCAAAACAAATAAGAAAAAAATTAAATTAGAACTCCACCCAACATAACCAACTCCAAGTGCTTAAGGCCCTTCTTTTTGGACGGGCAAAGAAAATCAAAGTATAGATATTAGACAATAAAGACAGATACTCAGTACCTTGTTCCATCAGAAGTTCATTGAGAACGATGCGCAAATTAATGAGAAATTGATGTCCAAAACCGAATTTGGTAAAGCGGGTATCGAAGAAATAAGAAATTAGGAGGGGGGGAGAGAGAGAGAGAGAAAAGAATGACACCCTGGAGCCAAGAGGATAGTCCCCTTGGTGGTCAAAGCCCCTGGCGGACATAGCTGTCGTCAAAAGAGACCCATCTCAGGACATTGAGCAGTAGTCCAATAGAAACCTTTGAAATTCTCATAAGCACAATTAAGTAGAAAAGATAACTCATACACGAGACATTTCTCTAGAAAGGATTACCTGAAATGGAGTAGCAATAACCTGCTGCTGCAATCGCCGCAGCAATAACCTTTTCCACCAGCGATGGGAAGAGAAATGGAAAAGAAGAAATCAGCAGATCTCCCTTGATGCTCGCCCTTTTTCGCTGGTTGCCAGCTGCCGGGAACTACGACGGAGAAGCAAGGGCAAGGGGCTAGGGTTTCCGCTCTCCGACTAGAGTCTCAGACGAACCAAGAAGAAAACGTCTGCTACTTTTTTTTTTTTTTTTTTCCGATTTGAGTTATTTGGTTTTAGGTTTTATAAATTCTTTATTTTTAAACGTATATATTCATATTATACATGAATAATACACGTATAATATAAGCATCTATAGAATACAAAAATATAATATCAATATATATAACCGATTTTTTTTTGGATTGATATAGTAAATTGCGATTTTTTTCATTGAAACATTCGAATATGACAAAAATATTCGTGTTATGTACAAATTTACTTACTATGGTAAATTCTACTCTATCACTAAGTATTAGGGAAGAAGAGGGAGAGATGTTTTGTGTGGCTGCCGCGGTTGAGGGGAGAAGTAGAACCTCAGCTGTTAAGCCCTAATAAGCAAGGTTTAGGAGATAGGTCTCGGTCGATAATGACCCATTCCGATCTGATCTAGAGCTGCCTGTAATCTATAGGAAGGTTCTAAAACTCAAAAAAGGTATTGAATTGGTCAAGGCCAATATCATTCTAGAACGGTCAAATTCACCATGTAGCAGTGTTAAATGCAAAAAAAAAATATATATATGGAAAGGGGCCCTGGATTGGTCTAAATCGATGATTTAGAGGATCAATTAATGAAAGGTGTTGGTAACAATTAGGCACTGAGGCGGTTTTGGGAACATAAGGCAGTATTTACGTATTACAAGTTGCACCTAAAGTGAGCGCCTTAAGGGCTAAGGCGCTCTAAGGTGACGCATTATTGTGCTCTATATACAAGGCAGTCTGCCTTTTGAACATTTTTTTTACTTACTTTCTTTTTTTTTTTCTGGAGATCAAGGGTATTATAAAAAAAATGAAAAAATAAAACACAAATAGCAAAGAGTTTTGGCCCTTTTGAGAGAACCAAGTGTCAACTACTCTTTCCTCCATCAGATCTTGCTTTGGTAGCGGCGGTAACACTCCTTAGGTGAGCTTTCCTCAAACCAAGGCAGCTCCGATAAGTTATGTTTTTTTTTTTGTTTTTTTCAGCTTCTTTTTTCTTCTTTCTCTTCTATTTTTTCGTTTTTCATCTTCTTTCTTCTATCTGAGGCTCATCTTACATCCATTGAAGTTAGTATCGGTCTCTGAAACTTCTCTTGGAAGTCCTACTTGTGCCTACTACCTTGGATGGAATATAGATCAGACTACAAAATAAAGTATAGTTTAGGTACATTTCTATGTACTTCAGTAAAGAATTTTCTCCATTGTGATATCCATTTTTGGAGGACAGAACCACCCAATTGAGAGCCCCACTCAATCAAGGTCCTGGCCTATTATGAGGCCAGGTTAGGGAGATATTGAAAATATCTTGTTCAGCCATCATTTGATTCAATTTGCCTTTTGAGGACTATATACCTCCATCTATACTTAATTACTTCTTATTTTTCTATGGTTCTTAAATGAAGGATAATTTGATTATTTCTAATTCTTGAGTATTGGGATTATTAGCAGCTTCCTATTGCTATATTTGGCTGGGTTATTGGTTGTATTTCCTGGGTTTTGTTGGGAGTTATAGGGATTGAAATAACCTCTTTTTTCTACTGTTAATTATTACATATTCTTGTAGTGATATCAGACCTGAACCAATACCTATTTTGGGTAATATTTTTGTGATCGTGAATGGGATTGGGAAATATCAAATTTCAGTTATTTGACTGTCCAGCGTTTGTAGTCTTATATATTCTTCCAAATAGGCTTATTTACTTTTATTTTGCTTGATAATTTTGTTGTTAGGCATCTCCTTATTTCATTTTTATTTTTCTGTTATGAACCCATGCTAATTGGTAATAAATATTTTTTTCCCTGATTTTAATTTTTTTGTTCTTTCTGTTATTGGTTGTATCATTGTACTTGTAGACATTAGACATTAAACAAAGAGACAAATGATTCCTATGGAAACCATTGGTGGTAGCAGTGGGCCTGAAAATACTAGTACTACACAATCAATAAATGATCCAAGCAATGATCCAAAAAGGAGAATTAAATCAAATGATCCTAGATAAAATATGGTTACTATCATGACTTAGAAGACATAAATTGGATTAAGTGTACCATTTGTGGGAAGGATGTCAAAAGATGAATAAAAAAAAATGAAGCAACACTTAATTGGTGGCTATAGAGATGCATCTAAGTATGTAAAAACAACGGAAGTCATTACTAAAGAGATAAGAGATCAATCTTGAAGAGAAAGAGGAAGAGGACCCTTGAAAATCTTGATGATTTGGATGTTAGTGATTATGATAGAGTGTCACCTATGGAACCACAAGAGAATACAATATCTGATTTGGGGATCTTTTGTCCTATCCCCAACTCTGGGACAACTTCAAGAAGAAATAATTTCGTCATTTAGACACAATCCAAACAACAAGTAAGGGGTCCCATGGATAAGCATGTGAGGACTCTTAAAGAAGTGGTTGTAAATAGGCAAGATAAAGGTCCATATCAACTAACAATGAAGAACCGTGTAAGAGGAGAAGAGGAGAGATAGACTTCGTTCTTACTTTGCAAGGTGGGCTTATTAAAACGTTGTTCCATTTAATGCTTTAAAATTAAGGAGTTTTGAGGAATTGGTTGATACTATTGGACAATATGGACCAAGTGTCAAGCCCCCTTCATTTGATGGCTATAGAGGGCCTTTATTGAAGTATGAGAAGGATAAAATTGGTGAAATAAAGGTAAGGTATTAAGCTTACTGAAAGAATATGGGTGCACATTCATGTCTGATGGATGGATAGAGAAGAGAGAAATACACCAAATTAATTTTCTTGTCAACTATCTGAAGGAGACTTTCTTCTTGGAGTCTGTGGATGCATCCGATCGATCACAAACCGCTAATATGTTATTTGAGTTCCTTCATTAAGGTTGAAGAGATTGGGGAAGATTATGTGATTCAAGTAGTTCTTGACAATGCTGCCAACTATGTTACAATGGGTATTAATGGAGAAAAGGAAGAGGGCGTTTTGGACTCCTTGTGCAGCTCACTGCATAGACCTTATGATGGAGGACATAGGAAACTTACAATCATTTAAACCTATTCTACCGAAGGGTAGGAAATTAATTGGCTTCATCTATAGGCACACTTGCTTTCTTGAAGCTATAATGCAAGAAACATATTAGCGGAAGAAAACATCTAATTTTTTTTTTTTTTTTTCGATTTGAGTTATTTGGTTTTAGGTTTTATAATTTCTTTATATTTAAACGTATATATTCGTATTATACATGAATAATACGCGTATAATATGGGCATCTATAGAATACAAAAATATAAAATATATAACCGATTTTTTTTGGATTGATATAGTAAATTGCGATTTTTTTCGTTGAAACGTTTGAATATGACAAAAATATTCATATTATACAAACATAGGGAATATTTGAAAAATTATTTGTTGAAGATGAATAGTCGCATTCTAAGCTTGCATATATAGAGGCAGAGATGATTCATTATGAGACGGTGCTTGCTACATCTTTTGGAGTGGTGTGATGAATTGCATAAGAGTATCACAGATCTTCAACTGTTGAGGATAGGAGATGGTGATAAGTTGCCTGTTTTACCTAAAGTATATATTGCAATAGAAGTGACAAATAAGAGTATACCGAAAATTAGGGGACAATGAAAAGAGATAGAAGAAAATTATAAAGATTATTGATAGGTGTTTGGAGATTCAGATGGATCGACCATTGTATATATATTCTGTTACATTTTTTTCTCAATTCTAACAAATTTTTTTAAACTATTAAGGATGATCCAAATAATGAGATGATTGTTACTCATAAAACAAATGATGCCTTCAATGATGTTCTTACTAGGTTAGTGCCTGATGAAACCTTGCAAGACAGGATCATCGTCTAGGTCGAAGCTTATACTCATGCTAAAAGAAATTTTACAAAAGAAATGACGATTAGACAAAGGGACAAGTTGAATCCTAGTAATATTTTTCTTCTTAAATTATTTTGTACTTTGTATGTTGATTTTTTTACTTAACCTATATATATATATATATATATATTTGCTCCTGATCTTACAAAAGTTACATTATGCTTACTTGATCTTTATTGCACATCTTCTAGTTGTTAGTGCAATTTGAGCATATTTGAGCTTGTGAGTATCAAGTACTTCACTTAATATTTTTTGTTGTTTGTATAGTTTTATGGCATGATGCCTTAAAATCTCTTAAAGAGATAACCTTATATTATTAATTATTTTTTAGATTCACACCAAGAAGAGAAATAGGTTGGAACATTAATGCTTAAATGATCTTGTCTACATTCAATATAATCACTGACTTCAAGTAAAGTTCCAAGAAACAAATGAATAAAATAGAAATTATAATCCATTGATGCTTGATGAGCTAAATTGGAGTATTAAGTGGATGACTAGCGACTCAGAGGATGAATTAACTCATCCTAAGGGTGCTCTCCAATTGAAATGCATATTTTTTCTGTATTTTTCATTTTAATAACATCTTTTTAAATAAATAATCAAAACCCAAAATCCCTTCCCAATCGAAAATCCTAACCTAGAGTGGGATGTAAGAATAATCCTTATATGTTTATTTATCCTAATATTTATTTCAACCAATCATTGAGAGGGTCTTTTTAAGTTTTTTTTTTCCAGCTATTAAGTGCATATATATTTTATGGTAAATATATATATATATATATATCCGAATTTTTGCTTACAGAGCGGCTGTATGAAAAACATATTAAACATGTACCATGTCATTGTCATACATGTTTTATTATGCTGGGTTTTTAAAATTTATTATTGCCATCTGGCATGTTCAATTGTTGTGCATATCCACTCCCGTATCATTGCCATTCGTGAACTTACTATTGTTCAAACTCTTATCATACAAAAACACCACCACCAATAACAAACTCAGCCTTCTTTCACCGATATATAGGGGAAGTGTTTCATGTGGAGGAGTATGGTTCATGCACGTGTGTGAGGGCCAATTGAAGTGCATGAGGAAGCATTTCCACAAAATGTCATTTCCTTTAATGGGGGTAGGCTGGTCATTTCGCTCCCATGTGTCTAGGCACATGGGGCCACTCTCCCACAGAAAAAAATTTCTTATATAGGCGAGTGTGGTTCCTATTGTGACATCCTAGTCTAACACAACTCTTTTGTCTATTGTTTAAATAAGAAGCTGGAATTGAGAAGCACCATTGGAGGTAAGGGTGTTAATCGGTTTGGTTCCGATGTATATGGTACGGTTCGATTCGGTTCACATTTATTGGTTTAAATTCAAAATTGAAATGTTTATTAAATAGTTGCACTTTCTGAAACTATAATAGTTTAGTAAATGATTTCGGTTTTATGATTTTATACTAATTTGATCGCGATTTAATCTATACGGTTTCTAAATGGTTAACAATTGGTTTGCTGATTTATTCACCTACCTACTGAAATTTACTTTTGTTGATAAAAGCTTCAATTCTATATCAAATTAAAGCGAGTGTTTGTTATAGCATATGTTATGTTCATATACTCCGTTCCACTCTGGCATTGTCGGAGCATCCATCAAGAGACTTGTCGCATTCAAACGAGTGTTCGTTAGCAGAAACATTACATACATTTTTTTTTCTATTCTTTTCTTTATTTATTTATTTTTTTTTCATTTATTTTCTTTTCTTCTCTTCGCTACCAAACACTGCTTTAAATCTTATATGCCGTAAGGGAGGCTGATGATCAAGTTCGTGAAGTACTCTCCAAAGGAGAAATGCTTTTACTCATTAGAAGTCATTTTAAGCAAATCATAGTTTGTGGTCAAAGGTCCTATACAGGTCCATTGATTGAACGGTTCAGATCGACAATATAACGAAGTCGTGGGGCCTTATATTATACTGCCTTCACCGTAGAAAACAACCTGAGAAGTGAGAAAGAAACACCCGTGGGTTTCGTTCTCCCTCACTCCTCCGTCCTCCCTTACATTCGTTTCTGTTCGTCTCAGACCAGATAGAAAAAGAGAAGCGAAGGGGCTAAGGTTCTCCAATGGCTGAAAACAAGCAAATCCCTCCACAGTTTGACCTAAATTCCAAATGGGATGCCTGCTTTGATCTCACGCTTCGTCGGGTAGTTTACTCCTCCTCGGCTGGTGCTCTTGGCGGTCTCCTCTTCTTCAGTGAGTTTATAGCCCCCTTTCTGTTTTCTCGTAACTTTAAGCTATTCCCATTTACGTATTGTGTTTGTTTCAAAGTTTTTAATCAATTTATGTCTGACTGCTGCTTTTTATGGATTCATGGATGTTGTGAAACCTGAAATTCTAAGCTTTGTTTTCCCTTCTTGGTTTCCTGAAACGCGAAATGCTGCTTTTGTCTTTGTACACGGAGTAATAGTCTTTATATTTTCCCTTAATTGATTGAGAAATGCCTTTGGAAAATGGTTGGCAGCTGGGAAACAGGGAGAGTGAATGCGAATTGAAAATTTCAGAGTAAATATTACAATCCCATTCCGAGAATGTAAGTCTCAAAAGGTGCCATCGCCATATCAAATAAGGTTCTTATTATTATTTTTTTCTCTTTGTCAGAAGAGGAATGTTGCATGGGCACAGGGAAACCAAGGCTGATTGCATCCTTGCAGTGGGAACAAATATTAAAAGGGGGTAAAAAAATTTCGGAGACTTCGGAATTAATGAAGATTTTGTCCCCTTAGTTCAATAGGTAGGAGCGCATTCCTTTTGTTTTGGAAAAAAAATAAAAAACAGATTGCTAGCTAAGGCTGATGGCATCCTTAGACCTTACTGTGGGAACTCTTTTTCATGCATCCAAAATGTGAGCAACTCCTCGATGCAGCTTTGTAAGATTGTGTACAGCACGTGTCACAATTATCCTCTCTTCCTTGAAATTTGACCCTGTCTTGGAGTTTGAAATTCTGAATAGTTTTCTCACGGCTCAAAAACCACTTTCTACTTGTCCTTCTTTCAGAGGTAAGCCCCTTCAGTGATAATTACATATTTTCTTTATTTTCCTGTTTAATCAATGGTGATTCAGGGTACACGAGAGCAATTTGTTTCCATTATTAATTAACCATGAGATGTCGTAATCCCCTTTTGTATATTTTTCCCCCTCTCCATCTGGTAACTTAGGTTTGTAAGCTTCATGGGTCGAGTCTGATACTTGCTTTAAATGTATCAATGTTTACAGAAGTTTTGGTTGTGAAACACAAGATACGATAAATAGTACAATTCACCATTAAACTTTTATTCTATCCATGAAGAGCCATTTGCTGCTTTATTCATGATTCTGCCTTCCTTAAGTTCTTCTGAGGCTGGTATTAGATCTGCTTGCATTTTATTATCGCAAAAGTTATGTGGCAATTAGAGTAACTCTTCTACTTCTCTCTTACAACCAAGCTGGCAGCTTTCATATTGGCCGTGTGCATGGCAAAATACATTTGGGCAAGGCTAGTAACGTCATGTAGTTGAGGAAAATGTTTTATTTATTAAATAACTCAATAAAAAAAAACCCTTTTGCCCTCCAATTCAACTCTTGTCCTTTTTGCTTCTTAGAAGCATCTTGCCTTTTCTCGTTCCACCAGCTTTCTTGCTTCTTTCACTTGAAAGAAGGAATATTTACTCTTCCTAGGGATTCATCTGACTTTTAGATGATAGATTTGACATCATTGATTTAATGAAATTAATTGCAACTTTCCCTGTGAAAGCCTGCAAAATCATATAGGCCCATTTGTTTGACGGATAAAAAGGGGTGGGTCCCACATGTTGTGAGTTGGGCTGACAAGGATAGGGAAGGGAAGGAAATAGTGAAATATGTAATTTTTAGTGGGGTGGAATTTGATGGAAGAAGGAGGAAGTAAAGGCAGGTAGAGTTCTATGGGAAAGAGAGGATAGAAAAGGAGGAGAGAGATACAATATCAAGTTTCCATGAATAGTGCCTTTGATAGGACTTTGGAAGTGAGTGGGGTGGGAAATCGTTGAGTGCCACATTAGTAGACAACAATAATTGCATTTAATGATCTTGTCTGGTAAGTTTCCCACTCTACTTATCCAAACAATCATATTTGTGATAGTTTGTAGGAAACAAGTACAAGTTTCCCGACTTTTTTTTACTTTTTCCACTTATCTCTGTCAAACAAACTGGGCCAAGTGATTTGATGGTTTCTACATTTGTGAAAGCTAGCTGGTAATTCAAGAAGAATCTACTGCCTAAAAAGATGTATTGTGTCGTAGTGATCCTATAACCATTGGAGTCTATACTGTTTTATTCTTTTTTTGTAAATATTATGATGATCATCTAATGACTTCATGATATCTCAACAGGGAGTCCTGTGACACGATGGGCATCTGTAGCACTTGGTGCTGGTGTGGGTATTGGTTCGGCATACACTGAGTGTTCTTACATATTTGATGGGCCTCCTCCAAAGTTCACTTCTTCAAAATATTCACAATCTCCTGCTTCTCAGGTATTCATGGGTTTTGGTTCTCCATATTCTTAACAAAATGGACATTTTATTTTTTTCCTTTTTGATACCTTCTTTTGCTCGATCTCTTCTGTTATATCCTGTAAATTTGTAGTCTCCTTTGAAAACTTAGTTCAATTGTGTGAAGATATGTGTCACAATCAAGGATTAAAGTATCGGTATCGGTCGGTCAAAATTAAGATACGTATCGGAGGGTATCGTATCGTATCGGAGATACTCTAAAGATACGCACATAAATGGATAGGGAACACATTTTTATACACTTTTGCATAAAAAAACAGTTAAAAAAAGCTATATATAACATGTAGAATGCATAAATACTTAAGTAGAGGGCATCGTATTGATAGACAAATATATTGAGTTGAAAATGTTCAAAATGATGAGGGTATCGTATTGATAGACAAATATATTTTTTTGAGAAAAATCAAAAATTTCCATGGAAGTTGTAGAACACTTGTATTTGCATAACATATAAAAAATCTAAACATTTTTAATCATTGAGCATGAGTAGATCTAAGAAATTTGAAAAAAATTGAAACCCTCATTTTCTCTTGAAAAAAGTTTGTAAATCCTTATAAATCCAATGATTTCATGTAATAAATTAATAATGATGCACAAAATGTGATTCTAAGTATGATGAACCTTAGATTTGTAAAAAAAACTTGAAAATCTAAGGTTAAAGTTGAAAAAAGTGAGTAAAGATTCAAGAACTTACTATTCAAAATTTTCAACTTTCAAGTTCAAGGTTCTTCTTGGACTATGTTTTTCTCCTTCTTTGAACCATTCACTTCCACAATGTTTCTTTCAATCTACCACTTGAGTCTCCAAAAAGGTGTGTGAATCAAAGGGGAAGAAAGAAGAGAAATATAGAAAACTGTTGGTGAGAGTTTGAAGTGTTTGTTTCAAACAATAAAAGGCACATTCACACTTAAGTAGCCGTATCGTACCGATACGATACGATACGGCTCGATACTATACGATACAGTCGATACGTACCGATACGGTATCGATACTCACGGGAATTTTTATATTTTCAAAATTTCGTATTGCAGAGTATCGTACGTATCGGTACGGCACGATATGATATGACCGATACGTCGATACGCAAAAGAGGGTCCAAAATTCCATGTAGCGTATCGGTATGTATCGTGCCGATGCCTACCGATACGGATATGTATTGGCCGATACGGCACGATACGCACCGATACTTAAAACAATGGTCACAATAGGGGGGAGTGTCGCCATCATGGACTAAGTTGAGTCTAGGTTTACTTTCCTTTATTGTTTCCTTATTAGTTTGTAACTAGGTGAAGTTTCCTATCATGTTTAGGATAGTTGTTAGCTAAGTTAAAGTTAGTTTCCTTTTCCTTCTATGATTGTAATCAGCAATATTATAAATGAGGTAGACTTAACTCATTTATCGCATATCTTGTTCCAACTCTGTTCTCTCGTCTCTCTTTTCCTTTCTTCTTCTTAGGTTCTGGTTTTTCAAATTCTTAAATTGTTACAAATTTCTTTTGAATCTATGAGCGGTGAGCACTACAGATTAGTAATTAGTTACCTGTTGGAGGTTGGACTTTTCAACATCTTGTAGTTGAGAGCACACACAATGTTCAGATGTGAAATTTCCATTGCTCAACTTCTCTAACGTTGTTGTGAATTTGGCTTTGTAATGTAGCAAAACTTATGTAAAATTTGGCATGGCCAATTTTGGCAGCATTTTGTGCTTCCCACCACGCCCCCTCCCCAACCCACCCAACATATATAACAGATTTTACTAAAAGAAAAAGATAAGAGTACAACAACAGAGAGAGGCTAGAAACCCCTAGACCTTAAACCAAGAAATTAGTGAGAGCAATGAAACTTAAAGGCCAAACAAGCATCAAAGATGAACATCAATCCCTCAACTATTCTAGGCCTCCTCAGTCCTCACACCTTGTCTAGCAATGCCATCCACTAGGGAATTAGCCAATCTTGCCCTCCAGTGACGGGAAGCAGAAATGGAGGACACCCATGGTTTTAAGTATCGGTGCGTATCGTGCCGCATCGGCCGATACGTATCCGTGTCGGTAGGCATCGGCACGATACATACCGATATGTTACATGGAATTTTGGGCCCTCTTTTGCGTATCGACGTATCGGTCATATCATATCGTGCCGTACCGATACGTACGATACTCTGCAATACGAACTTTTGAAAATATAAAAATTCCCGTGAGTATCGGTACGTATCGACTGTATCGTATAGTATCGAGCCGTATCGTATCGTATCGGTACGATACGGCTACTTAAGTGTGAATGTGCCTTTTATTGTTTGAAACAAACACTTCAAACTCTCACCAACAGTTTTCTATATTTCTCTTCTTTCTTCCCCTTTGATTCACACACCTTTTTGGAGACTCAAGTGGTAGATTGAAAGAAACATTGTGGAAGTGAATGGTTCAAAGAAGGAGAAAAACATAGTCCAAGAAGAACCTTGAACTTGAAAGTTGAAAATTTTGAATAGTAAGTTCTTGAATCTTTACTCACTTTTTTCAACTTTAACCTTAGATTTTCAAGTTTTTTTTACAAATCTAAGGTTCATCATACTTAGAATCACATTTTGTGCATC
>NW_024868149.1:262071-266484 GCF_013358625.1 Macadamia integrifolia
TCTAAGGTTCATCATACTTAGAATCACATTTTGTGCATCATTATTACATGAAATCATTGGATTTATAAGGATTTACAAACTTTTTTCAAGAGAAAATGAGGGTTTCAATTTTTTTCAAATTTCTTAGATCTACTCATACTCAATGATTAAAAATGTTTAGATTTTTTATATGTTATGTAAAAACAAGTGTTCTACAACTTCCATGGAAAATTTTGATTTTTCTCAAAAAAATATATTTGTCTATCAATACGATACCCTCATCATTTTGAACATTTTCAACTCAATATATTTGTCTATCAATACGATACCCTCTACTTAAGTATTTATGCATTTTACATGTTATATATAGCTTTTTTTAACTGTTTTTTTATGCAAAAGTGTATAAAAATGTGTTCCCTATCCATTTATGTGCGTATCTTTAGCGTATCTTAGCGTATCTCTGATACGATACGATACGACACCCTCCGATACGTATCTTAATTTTGACCGACCGATACGGTGACCGATACCGATACTTTAATCCTTGAGGATACCAAATGATTTGGCAAACGATATGAGAATATTTCCATGGCCAATCTCCATCATTTCTAAACCAACCAATCACAATTGCCAAATCATCTTCTACCATGATGTTATTGAAACTCTCTTGAAGCAATCTTCAACCTATTCTCAGCGAAAGTAATTCAGCCCTGACGGAGTCACCTTCACTTATAGGTAGTGATAGCAATGGTGTGGTTTAAATTTGATACCCGCCCCCGCCCTCGCCCTCGCCCTCGCCCTCGCCCCTGCCCCTGCCTCCGCCGCTGCCCCCACCCCCACCCTCACCCCCACCCACCCCCACCCCTAACGGGTCAGGTATGGTTGGCTATTTTCAGATCAGAGTTGGATATGGTACGCTCCGTCCTGCCTCAGCCTCTGGGTACCTGTCCTAATTACCTTCTAAAACTAAGGAGTGCCATGCATGTTCTGTGGAGTGGGGTGGGTACTGGTTTTGCGATAGTCTAATTGGGGTGGATATGGTGTAGGTGATATGCACCTTGTTTCCATTCCTACTTATAGATCCCAAATATACATGAAGAAGAGCAGCTGAACTATATCTTATCACCACGCCTACTCCTGATGGGCCTTGTGGTGGGGTTTCTGGTCACCTAAAGGATTAGGATTTAGAAACCTCAAATAAACCAGAATCACATGGTTTAGGGACTGTTCAGAACTGGAACAAATTAATAACCCAGAGATATTATTTAGATGAACTAGCAACCATGATCGGTTGGTCTATTAGGTAAGAATAACAATCCAGCAAAGTTTAATAACCATCCAACGGAGATGGATTTATAGATACTGTAGAATCCTATGGGAATAAGGAAACTCAAAACCAAAATAAAAGCTGAATTGATATTAGGGGATTAAAGTGCAGAAATTGAAAATTAAATCCAGGTTGCAAGAAGAGAATTTGAGGGAGGAGTTGGCATAATATTTAGCATAAATTAAAATCAGAAAATCAACTTACAGAAGCCAGAGATTTAAGACGTAGACTAGCAATAGGATTCTGAAAATTGATTTAAAGGATTAGGTTTTGAAATCAGAATTTGAGACTGACACAGAAACTTGAATTCAGAATATTAAACGGAAGGTAAACAAGAAAGAAGCTTATCCAAAAGAATAGTATAGATCAGAACGAAAGAAAGTATAAGAACTAGTAATTGCAGGATTGAAGTAAGTTAAGAATGGCCTGATTTCAATTGAAGAAGAAAGATTTAGATAGAAGTGAGAATGGTTTAAAGTATCTCCGATACGATACGATACCCCTCCGATATGTATCTTAAATTTAGTCGACCGATACGGTGACCCATACCGATACTTTAATTCTTGATCTTTAGCATATCTTAGCGTAACTCCGATATGATACGATACTCTCCGATACGTATCTTAAATTTAGCCTACCGATACGGCGGCCGATACAAATACTTTAATCCTTAGAACAGAAGATGAGAGAAAGATAAGTAACCAGGAATCCACCTGTTTGAGATCTGGAATTCTCCAGAACCCTTGTTAAATCCATAACAAAGAAACAACCACTGAATCCACAGCAGTCTACCCCTGAATCCACAGATGCCAGCCTGAATGTACTATTTTCTACAAACCACAGTTGCAGCCAAAGCTTTTCTTCTTTCATAAACCGTGGTTGGGCTGTCAAGCCTTACAATTATTTATAAAACTAAATACAAAAACCAAACAAACTAAAAGACCTACCATCAACCAGCAGTCTTGGGAATGTCCTAATCTGACCAACAACAACAAACTCATCGTTATCCCAACTTAATGGGGTCAGCTACATGGATACATACAAAACAAAGTAGGAAGAACGTTCAACAGAAAAAAAGAGGTAGGTGGGTGGGTGGGGGGAAAGAAGAGATGAAAAGATGAGAGGTGAGAAAAGAAAGATGAGAGTAGGAAAATGATAGCAAGAGGCAAGAGGAGTCTGGAGAATCGCAGCCAAATGGGATCGGCTACATTAAGAGAATCTCAGCTAAATGGGATCGGCTACATCAGGAGAATCTCAGCTAAATGGGGTCGGCTACATGGATCCTTGCCCTCCAATCAGGAGAATCTCAGCTAAATGGGATCAACTGCATGGAACGTTGCCCTCCAATAGGTTCTATCCAAGGTCATACTCGGGACCAGACCAAGACTATACATGCCATTCCTCACCACTTCACCTAAGGTCATTTTAGGCCTGCCCCTAGCTCTTTTAACTCATTCAATCTGAATCAGATTACTCCTTACTGAGGCATCTTCAGGGCTCCTTTGAACATGGCCATACGACCTCAAATGACTTTTGCGGAACTTGTCATTGATTGGGGCAACTCTCAAATCAGCTCTAATATGCTCATTTTTTACTATTTGCTTCTTAGTTTTGGTGCACATCCATCTTAACATCCTCATCTCTGTTATATAGCTTCATGTAGCTCTAACATTATGTGCTGCAATTCATAACTTAACTAGTGCTGCACATAGAAGAGCCAGAAGGTTGGTCAATTCAGTTGCTGGAATCTCAGTAACCAGGAAACAGCAATCCCTGTGGACAAAGTTGAGATGGCCTAAACAATACCCATTTGCAGTGCAAACGACAAAATTGGTATGCCAAGAAGCAAAAAATGAGATCTCAGAGAAAGGCCACTTTCTAGTGTAGTTGACCTAGATCCTCTGTAATCTCAATAAATTGAAAATTCAATTCAATCAATCGAGCACAAAAGCCTGTCAAGCAGACTCCGTTTACTTGAAATTTCAAAGGTATTGACCGCCTTGTAGTAGTACCTAGGGGGGAAAATATGGGAAGAAAAAAATTATGGAAGGACAAGTAATATCTGTATATAAGCATATACATGTACATTAGCTTTAAAATTCATTATTTCATCAAGCTTGCAGTTGATATGCCGTGCATTGTTGAAGGTGTAATCGGCCCTTTCTGTTTACCAAAAAACAATTGCAACAACTTTTGCATTCGAAGAATGGGTGGAAAGTTTCCCCCCAAGTGTAAAAATAGACTTGATCTATTATAGAGAACTAATGTGGGCCGTACTAGAGGTCGAAGCTCCCTATCAGGTCAGAAGCAAAGAAAGTTTCTTATTTCTATGCTACACCACCCAATCAGTTGAATGTTGTCACTTTATGTTAAAGGCATCATTGAGAGTGAGACCGGGGGGGGGGGGGAGGGGACATTGATCGGAAATTGCAGAATTTCTTGAGTAAGTTGGTCCTGCTCCCTTTCCTGTTACTGAAGTCATTATGTGAAGCTTGCCCTTGAGCTTTTCTACTTTTTAATGGTTAAGGATTTGTTCTTTGCATGTTTATCCTAGTAAATTTTGATTACTTAATAGAAAGTTCATACTCCCTTTTGTTTTTTGTTTAGACATATTATAAATCTATATTTCTTTATACCCCTAAGGCCTAAACAAGAACAATTTAGAATGTAAATATCAAACATGATACCTGAAATTTATAAAATGTGGCCAAGATTAGTAATCATGGTGCTATACCTGACACCTTTGCCCTACCTACTTGAGCCTAGGTATCACCCACGCAGCATGGTGCTGGGCACATGCCTTGCCTCCATGACAACTTTCCCATGAATTCTTGGAGGACCCTTGGGTTTTGATTCAGAAAAGATGAGTGAAGTTGAAAAAATTTGACAAGTTTCTGGTGTTTTCAGAAGTCAGATTTTTTGTTTGTGTCCCTTTATAATTGATTAGTTGGCAGGTTTCGTTTTTTGATTTTGATTATATCTTGTTTTAATTAGGAAGATCTGGTCAATGAGATAAGAGTAATTCGTGTCCAGTCCTGGTTTATCTGGGTTATTTGGGTTAAAAGCCATTTTCCTGGTAGGTGTGGGTTCATGTTTTGCAAGTGTCC
>NW_024868149.1:266511-313282 GCF_013358625.1 Macadamia integrifolia
CCCCCCCCCCCCCCCCAAAAAAAAAAAAAAAAATCGTTCCGCAGTCTAGTTTCCCTTGAGAAATGAACTGCTAATATAAAGTTACGGCTGGACACTCATTAGGAGGTTGTTTGTTGATGGTGTTTTGATAAGTGGAACAGAATCTTCTTCTTCTTTTCTTATGCTCCCTAAGAATATTGTGGTTATTTTTTTTGCTATTATTCCTATGTCTTAAATTGTGCTTCTGTTTTCTGTCCTTCTATTCCTTACTTGATATCGGTAGGTGCCCAGAGCTGACCTATTGCTTCTGTGGTGTTATTTCTTTTCACTTGGAATATATGTCTTGGAATGAAAGCTAGGCTTGCTGACCCACATCTGAGAAAGATGATCTCATGACCGGTCTGTAAAGAACAGTGGTTCCAGTCTGTATTTTGTGTTCAATCAATGTACTGATCTATTAAATGTGCTTATGTTATTAGGCAAAAATTTGCAATTTATGTATTCCTCTGAATTATAAATGCAATATAGGTTTGAGCTTCATTGAGTCGTAGTGTTGTTATAAGCTGCTATTGGAGATTTGAAGCTCTACCAAATCTCGAAGATTGGTTTGTGTCTGATTAATTTTAACCCCTGGGGAGACAATGTTGATATTTCTGATTTTGTGAACCTATAAAAGAAAATCTTTTGCGGCTGGTTCTGTTTTATTGCCTGAACTCTTCTCATGTAGATAAAACACAGGAGTGGGCTTATCTTAGCAGAAATAAGCCTTGGGATGAATATACATGTGTTGGGGCTTTGGTCCAGTGGGGTTTCTTTGTAATTCGCCACTTTAATGGGCCTAAAATATGGGGCAAGAATTAGGGATATGGGATTTACTTTTTAATTAGGTTAGAATAGGTCTCTCTGATTCCAGCATTGTTTAAGTCATTTATTTCTTATTTTAGGCAGAGTTTTAGTCAGTTAGGACTTCCTCCATAGTAAGCTATTGTCTGGAGGTAGGCCTAGTTTGACTCTGTTTTATGTCTTATATACAAGTTAGAAATTGTTACAGCCCTACACACAAATTTGATAAATGGAAATTGGTTCTTGTCTTTTTGTTCTGTGAGATTAAGAGCTCTTCTGCTGTGGTAATTCAGTAGAAATCTAATGTAGAACCAATTCCCAGCTAGCTAACTAGGAATTAATTCCAGAACAGGATCATAGGTGCTGCCAGTTGATAGACTGGACAAAAGAGATGCCACACTGAAGTCTAGACACCCTAGCTTTCACATTTAGATAAGAAAGCATTTAGGTTCCTAACATACCTTAGGGACTCATTGGTGAAGATAAAAATGTCTTCTGCGAACAAGATGTCACCAGGTGTAACAATTCCACGTGGCCCTTGAAGAGGTTTGAGCTTCGTCTCATTGATCAATCTTGTTAAGCCCCTGCACAAAACCTCTTCAGTTAACATGAATAACATAGGGGATATCAGATCACCTTAACAAAGACCCCTTTCTTCGCCAAAAAAAGCCAACCAGCCCCCCCCCCCCCCAATTAAAGAGAATCGAAATTTGGTAGTGTTGAACATTTGATGCAGCCAACCTATCCATTTTTCTGAGAAACCGAACCTCCTCAGCACCTGGAAAATAAAAGCCCAAGAGATTGTGTCATAGGCTTTTTGAATATTGATTTTTATAACCTCCCCTGGTTGCCGAGAACATTAGGTTAGCCAACTTCGACGCCAAGCTAATATTTGATTGGAGGACCTTACCCTTCTGAAATGCACCTTGTTCATCAGCTATTAATCTAGGGAGAAGAGCTTCTAGTCTTATTGCCATAACTTTTGGCAGAAGTTTGCAAAATAATTCCCCATACAAAACGGTCTAGAACTTATCCAGAGAAGATGCCCCATCCATCTTCGGAATCAATACCAGAAAGCTATTATTAATTCCTTTAGGCATAACTCCCGAAATAAAAAAATCTCTTACCGCATGACCTACATTAGATTGATATCACCTCCCAGCATTCTCTTAAAAATGCAGCTGAGAAACCGTCAAGCCCCGGGGCGCTATTTGGATCCAACTCCCAAACTGCCTTTTTTATTTCCTTATTGCTTGGCAAAGATTCCAGCCTCACTATATCCACCTTCTCTAAGACCTTGGGGATACTGTCAAGAATTTCCAATTGTTCCACCAGGGGCGTAGCTTTATGAAAGTTCTTATAAAAATTAACTATATATTCGGCTAATTGACCCTGATCGGAAGTCATAGCTCCATCTTCCTTCTTTAGCGTCCTGATGTTTTTGGCTCCTCATCTTAGCTGACGGATGAAAGAATTTCTTGTCCCCATGCAACATCTACCTTATTCTTGATTTTTTTGCCCGTAGCTTCTCATGATTGTCCAAATCCTTTAGGTACTTTGTCTTCACATCTGCTTCTCTTGCAAATAGCTGATCATTAAAACTGACCATTTCAAACTGCTCCTGGACCTCGTCTAACTCCTTTGCTTCCGAAAGCTGCTCCCCAAAGTTGGGAAAGACTTCTTTTCCCCAAGCTCTAAGAATAGGCTTGAGGCACTTCAGTTTTTTAGCAAGAACACAAGTAGGGGAGCCTCTTATCCAACCTTGCAAAGAATTCCTCACCACTTGCAAGAAGTTGTCATGTTCCATCCAAATGGATTTGGAAAGGACAATTTTTAGGTCTTGCCACCGACTTAGACATGATCAACAGAGGAGAATGGTCTGAGGCCATCCTAGTAAGCATCTCTTGCGCACAATCCTGAAAAATGAGAGATCCAAGCATCGTTGCAAAAGCTCTTATCGAGCACTGCCGGCAGATTCCTCCTTCGCCTATTATTTGACCATGTGAACTTCCTCCCCTACGATGGCACCTGCAATAAAGAACAAGCACTCACCATTGCGCCAAACTCTGTTTGCCAACTCCAAGCTAAATGGCCCAGGGCCTCCATTCTCTTGAGACTCCAATTGTGGTGTTAAAATTGCCAACAACCATCCAGGGGGTAGAAGGAGATGAAATGACAGCTGCCAACCCCACCCAAAGATCAAGCCTCACCGCCCAAAAGCAACTAGCGTGCACCACCGAAACAAACATGGACTTTTGCATCCAATCTAACCTGATCGAAATTTGCTGCTCTCATGCTGTGATCAGAACAAGCTTATTAACATGACGCTTCCATTACATCCAGATATTTAGGACTTTATTCTCTCTTACATTGTGAATCAGGTCAGCTTCAAAGCCTAATTTATTGAAGAAAAGTATGGGAAACGCACTCAGATCAATCATCGGCTCTGCTACACATAAAATATCAGGGTTCTTCTCCTTCAATAACATATGCAAGGCTCTTCTTGCAGACGCTTTCTTAATGCCTCTAATGTTCCAAAAGAGGACACGCATTAATGCTTCTTAGAGGAGGCAATGCGATCAGACTTGCAACCAGCCTGCTCCGTATTGTTAACTTGCTTATCTTTTTGCATTTACCAGCGAACACTTCCTTTTTTTCTTTCCGCCGCAATAGCTACTGTATCAATATCAGTTACTTTGTCATAGTGGAGGACAACTGCTCCCTCTTGAATCTGACTATGGGTACATTTGGTAACCATATGTTCATCAGCCCAAGACTGAGAGGCTTGAGCCAACAGGCCATCCCATCCTCCTTTGATATTAGCCCCACGACCACCTCTGATTGCATCCCTGTTCACAGATGCCACTGTCTGCACCTCATTGTTGCTTCATTCCATCCCCTCCCGCCTGTGAGACTTTCCCTCTAATCTCCTGTAGATATTGGCCAAGGTCTCCTACGCTCCTGAGCATCCTCCTGTTGTTCACACACTATTGCTTCCTCTTCCACCGAATCCTCACCCAATACCTCCTCCCCTGAACCCGTTTCCTGCCCCTCACTAGAGTCCACTGCCTCATTTTGGTACTCTCCTGATTTATGGTCCGACTCCTTATGTGAATTGAAACCCGCTCTACTTCCAGCATCTGCTCCAGACCCAGGGTTGTCCAGCATGAGAGGAAGCTGATTACCTTCCAATGATGTACCTTCAATCAAGGGGATAGGATCTGATCGTCCATCCATAACAAGAGACCTGTTTTGGAAGGATTCCTCCAATCCATGTGTGGTAGAAGTCCTATTAGTGGAGACATCCTCACCGCCATGTGAAGGAGATCCTCAAACTGCTGATTTGGTGCCTTCGGTTGCACCCACATCACATGGAGAATCCCTCCTCGAAAGGGAAGTAGATCAACCATTTTTAAAGACCCGCTGCCACATCATCTCGCTGGGCCTTGACTGTGCCGGCCTTCCTCCTCCCATTTCATCAACGTGGACAGCTCCTTGAATACGACCATCGGAGACAATCATGTTCTTTGGCATCCAATACTTTCTTGTCTCTACACTGAAGAATGGTGTTTCCGGCCCAGCCCTTTTGTAGAAACCACACCTACCCATTACATCTTCATAGTGAATCTCTTGATTGAACCAAATAAGTTTGTCAGAGCCCTGCTTTCTGCGTACAAACTGGATTTCTTCCACGCACTTAGCAGCAGCCTCCAGCTCCACAAGAGCACGGGCAAAGTTGCCAACAGATGAAGTGCGCGTCCTGCAATCCAGGGCCACCAGCCTTCCTGCTGCCTTGGCCATTGACAATAGAATTTTCTCGTGCCAGTATTGAAACGGCAGGTCTGGAAACTTCAACCAAACAAGCTTTGTGGATACTTGAATTTCACTGAATTTGAAATCAGGCCTCCATCGTTGAAAATTAATTATTTGGCCCCCAACCTTAAGACGGTTTCTTCTCAATGTCGCAGCCATGTCATTTTGGGGTTCAAACTGGAAAAGGATGATCCCCTTCCCCATAGGAGCGATGAATACCCCCCTTTCAGATTCCATGACTCTCTCGCAGCCTTCCTTATGCTGTCCAAGGATACGTATCTGAAGTTGGCCCTACCTATTATGGTATATCGGTATCGTTTGAGGCATTCTATGTAAGCCTCCTGTCGTCTAAAAATTTTTGTGAAGGTACCCGCATGGATTGGCTCCAGCAGATTGTCCACCTCCGGCAGGGATTTTCCTACAGCCTTAGCATATGTTCTCTTTGGAGCAGATTCTTCATTGACCAGGTTTCCATGGGCTGTAGTTTCTACCACACCCCTGGTTATACCTTCTCTCGATTGATGTACTTCCTGAACTGTCACAGTCTCCCCTCATTACCATTTTCACGTACTTTAGGAAGAACCCTAAAGAAATCTGAAATCAGAGGTTGTTTGCCATGATCAGGAGGCCGCATACCATCAGGATCTTGTCCGTCGCCCAAAACCCTAGTTGCAGACTCAGACCTTCCTCATCTGACATTACTCCCTTCTCATTTGCGTAATAGACCTTACTTGCTCAAGGAAATTGGGTCAAATGTTTACCTCGCTTCCCCCTGGCTACTTTTTAAAATTTTTAGTAAAGTGGGTTTCCCTTTCTCGTACCCCTTTGGTCAATTATTTCATTCTCCCCTCCCCCTTCTTTAGGATAGAATGCAACTGATTTCTTATTGCTTCTCTCTTTTACTTTTAATTAAGGGTTTGGTCCTTCTGCAACTTTGTTGATCATTTACCAGAAATTATTGGTGGGAATAGCAGGTATTAAAAATCCTAATTCACTGTAAGATCTTCTTAGGGGTGAGACATGTTGGGTTTTCTTGAAGAAGGGGAAGGGGGGGGGGGTTTCTTATCACAATCTTCTGCTTTGATTTTTTTCTTCACAATATCATGGTGGAGGAGAGCCGGGTGGAATGTTCTAAGACACAAGTTTGTAATGTTTTAGGCTTCCGTTAAGTGTCTTTTAAATCACAGTGGAGAAGCGAGAAATCAGTGGTTGAGAACTTGAGCTAAAATATTGATGGTTTAGCTCAAGTTCTTTGCTATGTTACTCGTTAGGATTTTTCATTTTGATGGTAATGTGAGAAAAATGCTTGGAAATCATACATTCAGTGAAGTATGAAGGAATTATTAGGGATACTGTGATGCTTCTCCTTTTTTTTTTTTTGGTTGTGATGGTGTTTTCTTATTGACAGAGGCGTACTGTTTCTGTTTCAACTTATGTTGGGGATTCCAAACATAGGTAAGATGCAAAAAATCAGTGATTATGACTACTTGAGCTAAAATATTGATGTGATGCAGTACCTTGATTTTTTTTTTCCCGGGGGGGGGGGTGGGTGGGAATAATATTAACGTTATCAGCTTTTAATTTATAATAATTCTTTGTTGGCAACATGTTAGAATGGTGATATACTGTCTGGTCCAAACTAGGATATCCGTATATCTGTGGCAATTCAGGAGACCTAGGTTAATTCTCAATGTATTGGATGTGACAAGAAATCATTTGTGTGAATTCAGTGGTCTATTAGTTTGATGTTTCTTTACCACTCAAATGAAATGCAACTCTTTTTACCCTCCAAAAAAAAAAAAGAATTGCAAGTCTGGCATCCAGATTTCCAATTGATGTCCCAAGGGAACTTTGGAACTGGTTGAATGGTGGGGTTCTGCTGCTGTGCATATGCCAATGTGGTCTTTTTCTTGTGATGGACATGTAGTCTTTTCTTTTAAGTGAACATTTCCTTAAAAGAGTTCTCATATACAGGATTGGCTATTGTTTTTGACCGTGTACTAATGTGATTGCTCTTATTGTTTTCAGGATAAGCAGGATTGAGATTGGAGACTGCTCTAGGGATCCTGAAACGAGTTTTTTCGTTTTCCCCTGAAAATTTTTAAGTTAGGAAGATTTGCTTCTCTACTCCTATGTTTGCTTTTAGCCACAGTACCAAGTGTTACCTGAAAGGATTAACATTTTATGGCTAATGCCTACAAATATCATACTAACTCTCTAGCTGTTTTAGTTGTGGAATTAGAAAATCTAATGGAGCTGGAACCTCCTAGCGCTGAGCACCTCGCTTTCTCAATCTTCCGACCATCTTTTTACTCCTTTCTTGCCCTGTCCTGTTCTCGAAGGGATGAAGGAGCATCCCTTCTACTCCCAGCTATATGGTCAGTTAATAGGGAGGGCAGGCCCGTTAGGGTTTAAGCGAAAGGAGAACACCAACGAAGACCTAGCAAAAAAGTGGGCTGTTCTAGCTGACCTTGCGTAGCCTGAGTCTGGCCTGAATCAAAGGTATATTTAAGATAATAGCAAACTTCATCATTGCAAAAGCACGTGTGGCCATTTGTGAGGTGACGGAGAGTGTCTGGAACACATTCAAAATGTATTCTGTATAATAGTTTACATCCCTCGATATCACATTGTACAATTCACATTACTACCACATGCCACATCCATTTCACAAAAACTCTCACTACATTCACATATGGATTCTCACACCTTTTACCCCTGCTAAGTGAGAGAATCCACCGTACCGTCGCTCATCCCCGCTAAGTGAGATACACCATAACACCATACTATTAATCTCAAAGGCCCAAGCATAAAGAGTAACTAGGAAAAATCCTACTAAGGATTCCTTAAGAGTTTTATCATCAATTTGCTTGTGTAGGCAGGGACCCGGGATTTTCAGAATCCCTATGGAAGGAATTAGAAAAGAAATTTTTTTAACAAAGGTGTGAATTAGGAAGGATTGGTCGCCGAAATATGGATCAAGGACTGAATTTTGATATCTCAGAACAAATACATTTTTGTTACCGCAAGATGTATTGGCAGCTGCAAATCATTTAATCAGAATGAAATTTGGAATGGGTACACTCGTCTTTTAATTTTTCTTAGCCTGGTTCAATTTGAACCTTTGATGCTCTTCCTACATGGATCAGAATTGGATAAAAAAATCGTACATTTTACTAACAGTGCCCTTCTAGCAAAGGAGTCGGCTAAACTATTAATATTCTAGGGAAAAAGCCATATCAGAGCCTACAACCAGACTCATAGAACCTGTCTTGCAAATTCTATAAAACCCATATCACACTTTGCAATCAATCTGTAATACAATACTAACCAATTTCAGAGCCTAGTACCAAACCCAGTGACCAGAACGATCATCGACTTCCTCAGAACGCTCTGTGTGGGTGAGCATTGCTCTTTACATTGTGGTCAACATGACCCTCGAACCGCCGAAACGGAGCGATTTGTCTCGATTCAATCATTGCTGGCTTCCAATTGCATTTTCATTCATTATGCACCTCTAATCATAATATATTTTCAAGAGAGAACTACTTCCTTAGCTGATCTTCAACTCTAATAGATCTTCCAATCTATATTCTTTTTAGGACTTCTATAGTTACATCGAGCGATTGATTTAAAAAAAAAAAATCCATAAAAATTTCCTTATGATTTGATCATAATGGTAGTACGAAACTCATGGCCGTCAATAGGTCAAAGTCCAATAGTTGTAAAAGTTTTTTGAAATTCAAATCCATTTTAACCCCCTTAAATGTCTTAAACTTTTATGATTGTTTGATTTTGAAAATGTACAAATGTTGTGTGCACAAAATGAATTGCATAAGATTTGCATAATTTAAAATTTGAGAGGATCTAAATCCTACCTGCTCCTCGTCCCCAACCTTTTCCTTTTCCTTATTCTCATCTCCCCACCCATGACCCACCTTCTCCTCACTCCTGCTCCCTCTTTCTTTACGTGAAACAAAGTCAAAGTTATGTTTTTCCCTTTTTATTATATTCTTATATTCTCTTCTAGGTACATCGAAACCTTCACTTTTCTCTAGTTAATGTTAGAGCGGCCATTCATGGGAATAAGAGAGGAGAGGATCAAAGACTAAGGGCCGGTTTGATAACGTTTCTGCTGTTTCTGTTTCAAGAAACGACAGAAACAGAAATTTCCGTTTCTGAGAACAAAAATAGAATTTTGGGTGTTTGATAAACCTTGTTTCCGAAAGAAAAGGGGGAGACCTTCTATTCCTTGAAGTTGAACAAATTCTATAAGGGCTATTCAGATTGCAGTGGGATGGAAAAGAAAAGAAGTCAATTCATCAGATCACTCCAGACGAAAGGATTTTTCGTTTTTTCCTGGTAAATCCATTCGCCCTAAAACAAATCAGAAAATTCTCCATTGCAGAATGAGCTCGAGAACTCACATTGATCAAAATCCTAAAAGGCTCATGAAAAAATAACAACAGAGTACTTGGGAGAACCAAAAAAGGGGGAAGTACAATAAACAATAGAAAACGTTACCTATACATGAAAACTTCCTCTCTTTCGCCGATCTTCTTCTTGCAGAGGTAGCAAGCCTCAAGAAACCCGCCGACTTTAGAATGGAGTGAGTTCAACTCAGGGTTCTCCACTTTCGATTCCCGAACTGGCGATGAAATTGTAAAAATCCTTCGACAAGGTTGCTCTGGTTTCAGATTCGATAACTTCTGAGTCGGTCTTCCAACGGCCACCGGAGTTGCGGTCTTTCCCCAAAAAGGTTTAGGAGAATCAATCGGTCTCACATGACTGAACAAACCGATCTCTCCCTGGCTTGAAGATCTTGCAATACGCGATCGTTTGANTCTGGCATCCAGATTTCCAATTGATGTCCCAAGGGAACTTTGGAACTGGTTGAATGGTGGGGTTCTGCTGCTGTGCATATGCCAATGTGGTCTTTTTCTTGTGATGGACATGTAGTCTTTTCTTTTAAGTGAACATTTCCTTAAAAGAGTTCTCATATACAGGATTGGCTATTGTTTTTGACCGTGTACTAATGTGATTGCTCTTATTGTTTTCAGGATAAGCAGGATTGAGATTGGAGACTGCTCTAGGGATCCTGAAACGAGTTTTTTCGTTTTCCCCTGAAAATTTTTAAGTTAGGAAGATTTGCTTCTCTACTCCTATGTTTGCTTTTAGCCACAGTACCAAGTGTTACCTGAAAGGATTAACATTTTATGGCTAATGCCTACAAATATCATACTAACTCTCTAGCTGTTTTAGTTGTGGAATTAGAAAATCTAATGGAGCTGGAACCTCCTAGCGCTGAGCACCTCGCTTTCTCAATCTTCCGACCATCTTTTTACTCCTTTCTTGCCCTGTCCTGTTCTCGAAGGGATGAAGGAGCATCCCTTCTACTCCCAGCTATATGGTCAGTTAATAGGGAGGGCAGGCCCGTTAGGGTTTAAGCGAAAGGAGAACACCAACGAAGACCTAGCAAAAAAGTGGGCTGTTCTAGCTGACCTTGCGTAGCCTGAGTCTGGCCTGAATCAAAGGTATATTTAAGATAATAGCAAACTTCATCATTGCAAAAGCACGTGTGGCCATTTGTGAGGTGACGGAGAGTGTCTGGAACACATTCAAAATGTATTCTGTATAATAGTTTACATCCCTCGATATCACATTGTACAATTCACATTACTACCACATGCCACATCCATTTCACAAAAACTCTCACTACATTCACATATGGATTCTCACACCTTTTACCCCTGCTAAGTGAGAGAATCCACCGTACCGTCGCTCATCCCCGCTAAGTGAGATACACCATAACACCATACTATTAATCTCAAAGGCCCAAGCATAAAGAGTAACTAGGAAAAATCCTACTAAGGATTCCTTAAGAGTTTTATCATCAATTTGCTTGTGTAGGCAGGGACCCGGGATTTTCAGAATCCCTATGGAAGGAATTAGAAAAGAAATTTTTTTAACACAGGTGTAATTAGGAAGGATTGGTCTGATTCGAATATGAATCAAGGAGCTGAATTTGATATATCTCAGAACAAATACATTTTTGTTACCGCAAGATGTATTGGCAGCTGCAAATCATTTAATCAGAATGAAATTTGGAATGGGTACACTCGTCTTTTAATTTTTCTTAGCCTGGTTCAATTTGAACCTTTGATGCTCTTCCTACATGGATCAGAATTGGATAAAAAAATCGTACATTTTACTAACAGTGCCCTTCTAGCAAAGGAGTCGGCTAAACTATTAATATTCTAGGGAAAAAGCCATATCAGAGCCTACAACCAGACTCATTGAACCTGTCTTGCAAATTCTATAAAACCCATATCACACTTTGCAATCAATCTGTAATACAATACTAACCAATTTCAGAGCCTAGTACCAAACCCAGTGACCAGAACGATCATCGACTTCCTCAGAACGCTCTGTGTGGGTGAGCATTGCTCTTTACATTGTGGTCAACATGACCCTCGAACCGCCGAAACGGAGCGATTTGTCTCGATTCAATCACTGCTGCCTTCCAATTGCATTTTCATTCATTATGCACCTCTAATCATAATATATTTTCAAGAGAGAACTGCTTCCTTAGCTGATCTTCAACTCTAATAGATCTTCCAATCTATATTCTTTTTAGGACTTCTATAGTTACATCGAGCGATTGATTAAAAAAAAAAAAATTCCATAAAAACTTCCTTATGATTTGATCATAATGGCAGTACGAAACTCATGGCCGTCAATAGGTCAAAGTCCAATAATTGTAAAAGTTTTTTGGAATTCAAATACATTTTAACCTCCTTAAATGTCTTAAACTTTTATAATTGTTTGATTTTGAAAATGTACAAATGTTGTGTGTACAAAATGAATTGCATAAGATTTGCATAATTAAAAATAGGAGAGGATCTAAATCCTACCTCCTCCTCCTCCCCACCTTTTTCTTTTTCCTTATTCTCATCTCCCCACCCATGACCCACCTTCTCCTCACTCCTGCTCCCTCTTTCTTTACGTGAAACAAAGTCAAATTATGTTTTTTCCTTTCTATTCTATTCTTATATTCTCTTCTAGGTACATCGAAGCCTTCACTTTTCTCTAGTTAATGTTAGAGCGGCCATTCATGGGAACAAGAGAGGAGAGGATCAAAGACTAAATCATCGCTACATAGAACACAAGCTCTTGAAATGGATTCCGTGTGTGTGGATCAAGTTTTCGTACGAGAACCCCAAGTAGAAGATGGTTAGGTTCTCGTACAATCCTGATCCACACAGTTGGGATTTAGAACAGGGCTGGATTCCATGTGTGTGAATCAAAATCATTCGAGACAATAATAGTTTTCATACAAGAACCTGATCCGCACTCACTGGGTGTAAGTTTGTTCTGCAGATAGGGATTTTATGACTTCCCTAGAGAAGGTTCGGATCCACCCCATATTCAATTCTATCTGTTTGATTGGATAATTATACCTTTACCCTTTACCCCTTTCCAGTTAAGATCCATTGAATATAACTGCATCTACAAACAGATTAACCCTTACCATAAAAAGAAAAGATATAAAATTTTTTGGTAGAGATAGAAACAAAATATGAAGACAATACAATGATATCTCCAAAGATGCATATCATCTTCAAGGGTGAAGATGTCACTCCTTTTTCTAGATAGGAAATCACACATTTGGTAAGAGATAGTGAATATTAGTAAAATCTGAAATTAATCAAAAGTGGATTAATAAACCATTAATGCTCGTAATCTTGGTACCAAAAAACAAGATGCCTGCTGGATCAGAGCTATTTGATTTTGTGGGTTTTGAAAGGTAAGGATCATCGATGCCTGCTGGAGTTGAGATGACGGAATCCGGGAGGGTTGCTGCGGTTGCGTTGGATTTTCCGGTGGTCGATTTAAGAGTGGGTTTTTCTTCATCTTCACCACCGAAGTTACCGAGGAGGCTCAGGCAACGGCTTCTACAATCTAAAAGTCCTTCTACTGCTGAAGAGATTGAAGCCAAGCTCAGAGAAGCTGATCTCCGAAGACAGGTATTTTTTTTCTCCTTAATTTTTTTCTTTTTTGTTCCTTAATTGGGTTTTGCGCCTTTCCTTTCCATGATCCAACTTTTTACTCCTTTTTTCCTTCTTCATCGGCCCTTTTTGCTTGCGCTTTATTTAATTTATTTTCCAAGTTCTTCTCTCTCGCTTTCAACTTAGAATTTCAGTTCCAAGTCCTGAAGCTTTCGTCTTTGTTTTAATTCTGTCATTTTTTTTTTTTTTTTTTTTGGGAAGGGGGGTGAGATCACAAGAATTTTCAGTTTCTAGTTCTGTTTCCTTTATTCATGTGTATGTTATCTTACAGTTTCTGATTATTTTATTTTATTTTTGGCTTTAGTGGTTCTTTGATTTTAGATTTTGTTTCGTACTAATAAGGGGGTTAAGAGTTTAATTCTCTTTTCTGAATATGTTCTTTGTAAACCTGTGTACTTGATTCTTTTTCAATCTGTTTTTGATGGATGTGTTTGCCTTTGGTTTCTTCTTCAATACAACAAAAAGTGCGAGTCGTCCAGTAATTCTCAATATCAATTACCCATGGTTGTTTATGTGTTGGTCTGTTATAGAGTAGACAATTGTGTAAGGCTTGAGCTCAACTAACTTCCCCCACCCTCCTCCCTTGGAGTGCAGCAATTCCATGAGTGGTTGTCAAGTAAAGCTCGACCAAAGCCGAGGAGTTCTTCAGGGTCTTCATCTCAAGACGAAGATCTGGGTCAGCGCCTTGAAGCTAAACTCTATGCTGCTAAAGAGAAAAGGTATTAATTTTATAGTAACCTTTTGGTCTTCTTGTCTGGTTTTCTAGTTGTTTGTTCCCTTTTTTTTTTCTGGTTATTAATTTAGGATATAGGTGTTGTATTTGGAAAGTTGATATTGATGAAATTGTGGCATCCAGGTCTCCCATCTACCTTCTCTTTTGAGAGTTACATACTTATACTGTCAAACCAAAATCAAGGATTAGGAGTTTGATGCTGCACAGATTTTATTTTATTTTCTTCTTCACTGGTTATTAGCTTGGTTTTTTGGTATTGGAAAGTTAATGTTGATGAAAATAGGGCTATTTTATCTTCTGTCTTATCTCTGATATTGATGTCAAACTAAAAAAATATTACTAGGCTCGATTCTTAACAGTCATACTTTATATCCTCCAATGGACTCTCTCTGTACTTGGGTTTCGGGACTCAAGACTGGGCAATTAAAATGATATTTGGTACTATCTTACTAAACCTCTCTTTCAGATCACGTTATTACTTGAATTGCATCCACTTTTCACAGTTTTATGTATCCGAATTTCACTTCACTCCCTGGTCATATTAAAATAAGATATATTAGATAAAATTGGAGAGAAAATAGGGAGAATGGGGTGGCTTTACGGAAGAAGCCTGACGTCTGGCTTGGATAAGGAAGCCTACCTTAACTCATAGAGTTTGGTTTGGTTCAAAAGTCTCGTTTCTATTAGTCTTCTACTAATTTATAGCATATATCCATGGTTACGTAATTTCTCTTCCCATGATGGCCACATTGCCATGACACTACCATTACCACATTAGTTAAAATAACTTCGTACATCCACTAAAACACTACATGATAATGAAAACCTATAATTACTTAAGACTAATGATAACTACCCATCATGCTCAACAGCCACGTACACACCTCTATCCAAGAGGGAACTCGTGAGAAAGAGAGAGAGAGAGAGTTGGCCCCATGCCTATTGCATCTCTTGCTAGCACATAGCATTCTACCCCCACCTTTGAAATGTCCTTATCCTCAAGGATAACAAAATTAAAGAAAATAAGAACAAGAATTGTCCTTCTGGATCCCGTATGTTTATCTCTTGGCATGCAAATCTAGTTGTAGAGACAAGCATCTCCTTGGAGAAAGTGGTGAATGGTACCTTCCTCCTCTTATTCTTCATCATCTTCTCCTTCGTCTTCTTTGCTTTTTCTTTTGTTTCTTCTTCTTCTTCTTCTCCTTCCTTTTTGGAAGCTTTGGTTGCACTGCTGCAATTATGTAGTCAAAATTTTCAAACAATGCCAACACTTTTTTCAGAATTTCATCTAATAAGACCAAATTTTTTCTTTGAATATCATGAATCTTGTTAAGATTTACCTCCACAGGTGGGCGATTCATTGGCTTTGATACCCCTTGTTACGTGCGTGGAAGGGAGGGAGAAAAGATTGGAGGAAATTAAAAGAAATAAGATATAGTAGATGAAATTGGAGAGAAAATAGGGAGAAGGGGGTGGCTTTATGGATGAAGCCTGACGTCTGGCTTGGATAAGGAAGCCTACCTTAACACATAGAGTTTGGTTTGGTTCAAAAGTTTCTTTTCTATTAGTCTTCTACTAATTTATAGCATACATCCATGGTGACATAATTTCTCTTCCCATGATGGCCACATTGCCACGACACTACCGTTATCGATTAATTAAAATAACTTCCTACATCCACTAAAACATTACATGATAATTAAAACCTATAATTACTTGAGAGTAATGTTAACTATCCATCATGCCCCACAGCCACGTGCACACCTCTATCCAAGAGGGAACTCATGAAAAAGAGACAGAGAGTTCGCCCCATGCCTACGTGGCATCTCTTGCTTGCCACATAACATAACAATGTGCCCCATAGTTCCGTAGATTCTTCCTCCTCTCTATTGGCCCTTCCTCTGAATATTAGGTCACGAAGTTCGTGGACTGATGGGTCATATTGATATTGTGGCTTTACCACCATTCCCCCACCCCCCCAATTTGTACTTATAGTAAAGTGTCCTTTCTGAAACCATAGAATTACATAAACCATTTTCCATTTGGCCATAGTGGAGAGTACTCAGATTGTGAAATATGGGCTTTAAATTGTTTATCATTTTCTTATTTTTATTTATTTCTCTTTGGAGTAAGTGTGGTTGGGAGAGGTGTTACTTTGTAGAACTTACTGCCTGATGTTTGAATCATCAGGATGAGCATTCTGGCAAAGGCACAAATGCGCCTTGCAAGGTTGGATGAGTTGCGGAAAGCAGTTAAAACAGGAGTTGAAATGCGGTTTGAGAAGGAGCGTGAGGAGCTCGGCACAAAAGTGGAGTCACGGGTTCAGCAGGCAGAGGCAAATCGGTTGCTTCTTCTGAAGGCTTACAAGCAGCGAAGGGCCTTAGCAAAGGAGAGGATAGCTCAGTCATTGTCGTGGAGGATGGTTCAGAAGAGCAAGTCCAAGGAGCGTGTTCGTACTGAAATTTCCCAAAAGCGTGCTGCTGCAGAGAAGAAGCGGTCGGGATTGTTGGAAGCGGAGAAAACAAAGGCACGTGCAATGGTGTTGCTGGCACGAAAGGTAGCCATGTCTGTGTATCAAGAGCGAGAGATTGAGAGAAGTAAGTTAAAGGATCAGTTGGAAAATCGTCTCCAAAAGGTATGAATTTTTTCATGTAGAAGTTGAAATTCTTTGAATTTGTTAATAAAACTGTTAGTTTCCCCAGTTTGTTGAAAATATTTAATAATGAATAGGCCAAGAGACAGAGGGCTGAATATCTGAGACAGAGGGGAAATCTTCATACTCCCCTCAGTACCATTTGTAATAAGATGCACAAGCAGGGTGATTTCCTTTCAAGAAAATTGGCAAGGTATGTAAGTTGCTGTTGTTTGGAATCCAGTAATTGGAAGACAATGGTATCATCTTTTTCTCTCGCTTGTCTTTTTTTTTTTTTTTTAAAAGAATAATATTGTCAACCTTTTCTCTCTTTCATTTGTCTTCTTTTAAAAGAATTTGACTGCCAACTAAAAGGTCTTGACAGATATAGCTGCACATCAGGATAGCTTTCCCTGATTGGCTGTTCATTTCATTACATATTTCTTACTTTTGCTGTATTGCGGCAAATTCAGGTGCTGGAGGCAATTTGTGAGGCTCAGAAAAACTACTTTTGCTTTGGCAAAATCTTTTGAAGCCATAGAAATTAATGAGAAATCTGTTAAGCTAATGCCATTTGAGCAGCTTGCTCTCAGGATTGAGTCACCTGCAACTCTTCAGACTGTAAAAGCTTTACTTGATCGATTTGAGAGCCGATATGTTATCTCTCGTGCTACTGCACCTACCAGTGGATCCAGTTTGGATAACATTGATCATCTCCTCAAACGTGTTTCTTTTCCCAGCCGAAAGGGCACACCTGGTAATCTGTCCAGAAGCAGAGCACCAAAGAAAGCAGCATTCACTGGTGTAGCTCAAAAATCAGTTCAATTGTCAAGGTATCCAGTTAGAGTGGTCCTTTGTGCTTACATGATACTGAGTCATCCAGATGCAGTTTTCAATGGGCAGGGGGAGCGTGAGATTGCACTTGCCCATTCTGCAGGAAATTTCATTCGGGAGTTTGAGTGGGTGATTGAGAGTATATTGGATGGTACCACATGGGGTGCTAAAGAAGAGTCATCCACCACATTGCCAAAAAAGCGGACATTTAGATCTCAGCTTGCTGCTTTTGATGCAGCTTGGTGCTCATACCTTTATTGTTTTGTGGTGTGGAAGCTCAAGGATGCAAGGTCACTGGAGGAAGACTTGGTGAGAGCTGCTTGCCAACTCGAGCTCTCTATGATGCAGACATGCAAGATTACTCCAGAAGGGAATAATGGTAGTCTTACTCATGATATGAAAGCTATTCAGAAGCAGGTATTTCCTTGCTCACCTCTTTGGAAACATATTCTATTCTTTTTCTTTTTTGTTGTTTCCCCAAGTAAACGGGTGCTTTAAGGTACTATCAGGCACAGAATTATAGACATTACAAATAGCTTCTGGAAAGATGGTGGACACGCATAAGGGTTATCATAACTGTGACATCTTTCACAATCTGTTGTACAGCTGGTGGCATCATTTAGAAGGGTGATTAAAGTTTTTTATTAACTCTTTTATTTTATTTATTTATTTATTTATTTATTTATTATTATTATTATTATAATTATTATGCATCGTCCTTATAATTAAACTAACAGGAATCAAGATTTAACCCTTTGATTGAACACCACCCCCCCCAACCCCAAAAAAAAAAAAAAATTGATTTAACCATTTGATCATGTTAAATGATTGTACGAGTTTTTCTTTTCTCTGCAAGAAGTAATCTTGGGCTTGTGGAATTACCTGGTACAGAAATGGCCAACTTCCCCATGACATACTCTTCCTATTGATAGGTTACTGAAGATCGGAGGCTTCTCAGAGAGAGAATTCAACATCTGAGTGGTGATGCTGGGATTGAACATCTAGAATCTGCTCTCTCAGAGACACGCTCCAGATTCTTTGAAGCAAAGGATAATGGAAGTCTGGTGGCATCACAAAATGCACGTGTTTCTTCTCTAAATTTGCGGAGTGCTTCAGCTTCAACTGGTTCAGCCGGACATTCTTCAGTTTCTATCTCACATGGAAGTATTAAGCTAGTTGAGGGTGGTGGTAGCCATGTTGTTGGCTCCTTGTTTAAGAATGATGTATCTCCTCCGACCAAAGATGATAATTCCAGGAGTATGGATGGACTGTCTGTTCCTCCTGGTGAAAATTCAAAATTGGAGAATGAAATCCTTGTAAATGAAATAGTCCATGAGCATCGCCATGCTTTTGCTGAAAGCTTGAATGTCAATGATGGCAATAAGAGTGGTGTTAAGGTTTGTTTGTAATTTTTTAAGCATGCATATACTAAATCAAGTAATGGCTTAAATTATTCATGTCTAGATGAAAATCATTACCATTGTTCGCTTCATTCTCCCTGACCAGGCAACAATAAAAGATACAATGGAAAAGGCTTTTTGGGATGGTGTTGCAGAATCTATGAAGCAGGATGAGCCCAACTATTGTTGGGTGGTTGAGCTCATGAAGGAAGTTAGGGATGAACTATGCGAAATGGCTCCTCAGAGTTGGAAGCAGGAGATTCTTGAAGCTATTGATCTAGAAATTCTTTCCGAGGTAGTGCTTAAACTTACAGAGTATAATATTATCTACCAATGATCACATACCCAATAAAAATGTTATTCTATCGAGAAACAAATTTACAGCTGATGGGACAGTCTAACAATTTACTTCTGTATATTCTATAACTTACAGAGTATAATATAATCTACCGATGATCACATACCCAATAAAAATGTTATTCTATCAAGAAACAAATTTACTATTGATGGGTCAATTTAACAATTTACTTCTGTATATTCTATTTAAATGTGTGTGTGTATATATATGTATATATATATATAGGTTAATTAACAATTTACTTCTGTTCTTAGGTGCTGATGTCAGGAAGTCATGACATGGTTTATCTTGGAAAAATCCTGGAGTATGCATTGGTCACTCTGCAGAAGCTTTCTGCTCCAGCTATGGAAGTAGAGATGAGGACGACCCACAAGAAGCTGCTGAATGAGCTGGGTGAGATTTCACAAGCTGAAGATAAATCAAATGCCTCATTTGTCCTTGCAATGATCAAGGGTCTACACTTTGTTCTAGAACAGATTCAGGTGGGTTCTTTTCCGTATTCCTCCCTAATCTAGATGGTTTGCTGCTGCTTTCTTTGTGCAGGAAATGAAATTGAAATTGCAACTTGAAAATGTGGCAGATACTCTTATTTCGTATAGACAATAAAATTACAACTGAATTCATTCCTTTCATTATTATAAACTAGGAATATACTTTTATTTAGGGAAAGTCCTGATAATGTACGATCGAATCACAAGTGATCCAATAAATAGCTGGGTAAATAATGGGGGTAAGGGGAATGGCTATCTTAGCCTGGGTCTCACCCTTAACTATCTTAGTTGATGATCATCCTTTCTTAGGGAATAATTTGTATATTGCAAAAATAAACTTTCATTCAATTTAATTCGTGTACAATGTTGTAGCCCCTTATAAAATTATATAGAAGACTCAAAACAGACTCAAACGCTAAAAAGGAAAGGCCTAACCCAATCATTAACTAATTGGGAAACCTAAACTGACTAGGAAACTAAAATAACAAAGAAAATAGACTCAAAATAGAACTCTAACTAAACTAATGAATTAAATTTCGTTATCCTACTTTCTATCCATATTTTAGGCCCATTAAAGTGATCTATTATAAAGAAAACTCATGGGATCAAAAGCCCAACATATACATAACCCAACCCAAGGCTTATTTCAAATAAAAATAAGCTCATTAAGTGACTTATCTGCATAACCTGACCTCCGATACTGAGTGGACATTGTTGATTAATTAGACAAGCTTTCCATTTGACCTACTTATGCTATAAATTATAAGCCAACGCTAGGTAAATGCAAAAAGTTGACACTTCAAAAGATGATGTATCCTGTCATTCCTAACTGTTAGGTTTGAGCCATCTTTCTATTATGGATTTGCAGTTTGCACTCGTAAAGCCAATTGTTAGAAACATCTGGTCTAGGACCATGTTAGAAGAAATGCTCAAATCCATCATATCAGAATTTCCCATCCAACCTACTTTTTGTTCATATCGATTCAACATTAGGATTATCCAATTATTAATCTCCCCCACCTAACCCTCCCCACCCACCCCGCCTAATGTAGAATTAGAATCACAAGTGATCCTAATCCCAGGCAGGATCTGAAATTCTGGTTGAATAGAGAAGATGTCCTCCAATAGGCTTGGTTTTAGCTCTCAAACATTCTCTCACAACAAAAAAATAAAAGGAAAATAAGAAAAAACAAAAAAACAAAAAGAGAATTCGATGGAGGGTTGAGAAAGGAGAAGAACAACTAGTGAATGGGCATCTCACCCTTAGGTTTAGGCATCTCACCTAGGGCATCTCACCCAACTGCATCCCATAGCACAACCGCATAAACCATCTTTTTTCTTTCATTAATAAATTCGTGTTTAATGCTGTAGCCCCTTACAAACTTACATAGAAGACTCAAAACTGATTAAAACACTAAAAAGGAAAAGCCTAATCAATCCTTTAACTAATTGGGAAACCTAAACTGACTAGGAAACTTAAATAACAAAGGAAATAGATTGAGTACAAGACTCTAACTAAACTAATGAATTGAATCTCATCTTCCTACTTTCTACCCATATTTTAGGCTCATTAAAGTGGCCTATTACAAAGAAAATCCATGGGATCAAAGGCCCAACACATACATAACCCTACCCAAGGCTTATTTCCAATAAAATAAGCCCATTAAGTGATTTATCTGCATAACCGCCCCCAACTCCCTGGCCTGCCAGCCCAAACATGTAAATTAGGCCACAATATCATATTGCACATGGTATTGATACGAGCGTTGGAATCTGATATGGGTATGGGTTGTTCAATATGTAATGAACCATGTATCACTCATTATTCATGAGAAACATTGGATTTGCATCAAATGTGTTGCTCAGATGATATCCTTGTAATTCATTAGAGCGACTACTGATAGTTGAATTTTTTTATTACTGCAACTCTTTTCTCAAGCTGCAACATATTCTTACAGGAACTAAAGCGGGAGATCAGCAAAGGACGTATTAGAATGATGGAACCACTCATAAAGGGTCCAGCTGGTTTGGAATACCTTAGAAATGCTTTTGCAAACCGTTATGGATCTCCATCTGATGCATTAACCTCATTACCACTGACAGTCCAGTGGTTTTCATCTGTAAAGCCCAGTGGAGAGCAGGAGTGGGAAGAACACATCGATTCTCTTTCAGCTTTGTCAACTCAACATACAAGTACTTCTCAAGGTCTTCTTCCTTCTACCACCCTTAGAACTGGTGGCAGTGTCCTTATGCCAGTGAGTAGAAGCCAAGTGGTTTCTTTACCTCCAACTTCAACTACTGTTGCCGGTATGTTAGTGTTGAAATAAGTATTTCCAATTGGGAAATTCTGAAATTGTATGAAGAGGTTCAATTTTTTGCGGTAGTTTTTGGATCCATAGTTTCCTTGATAGTGGAAGCTTAATTTTTTTATCTCTTGTTTTATCAGGTAATCTGCAACCAGAATGCAGGGGAGAAATGCTTGATTTGTTGGTGAGACTTGGCTTGTTGAAATTAGCAAGTGGGATAGAAGGTCTGAAGCTTTTCACTATTCCAGAGACCCTTAAACTGAATCTCTCAAGGATAAGGGCTGTTCAGGCTCAATTTCAGAAGATTGTTGTCATCTCTACCAGGTTTTTCTCTTCCCTTTTTAATAAATTCACTTCTAGATGTCCTTGTTCTGAAGCTACACTGAGTATAATCCTTGATTATATTATTATAAATGTTGCGCATCAAGCTTGAATTTACTGTTGACAACTTGGGAAGGGAGATTGTGTGCACTATCAAAGTATCATGTATATATATGGTCAAATCTTAATGAACTGACTATGCTAACAAGACAAATTTTGCTGCCTTTTTTCGTTAACAATAGTAGTGGGATGTTTCAGAAATTTTCAGTGATTCTGATGGTTGTGTTTTCGAAGATATGCTGAGTTGACTTTAGAGCCGACTGGGTGGTCTGTGGCTGAGTCCCTCTTTCTTTATTCTCTGTGTTTCCTGATCTGAATTTTATGTATAATGTGCAGTATATTGGTCCTCCGGCAAACCCTTATCAGTGAGAACTTAGGGATCAGTCCTTCAGAGATAGATAACTTAGCATCTGAATCTGTTGAACAACTCTTTCAGCTCCTGGACCGTGTTGAAGATGTGGGAATTGCTGAAATTATTGAAATTATCAGTGTGGTCCCAGATGGTGGTGACAATATCATGGATGCGAAGAAAGTCCAAAAGAGGAAGGAAGTCATGGCAAGCTTGTTGGTGAAGAGCCTCCAAGCTGGGAATACAGTTTTTGAACGCGTCTCCCAGGCAGTTTACCTTGCAACCAGGGGTGTTATACTTGGAGGAAGTGGATCCCAGGGAAGGGAACTGGCACATATAGCTCTTCGGCGGATTGGAGCAACTGTTCAAACTGGCAGAGTGGTAGAGGCAGCAGAAATGCTGATTGTGATGGCTACGGTGTCATCTACCATTCACGGGCCATGGTATACACATGTGCTCGATAACATAAACTGATTTATTGGAGTACACGGAAATTGGGTAGATAAAAGCTATCTTTTCTTGTGTATTTCTGTATATAAGATCCTGTCTAGCCCATTGCAGATCTTAATTTTGTGGGAGAAAGCAATGTCATGTAAAGTTGGATAGATATGTAAAGTATGTCCATCAGTTCATTAGACAGAAAATTTGTTAAAAAATTGTAGACTGAAATGAAGATATCTTTGTTCTATTAAAAATTTCTTCAGCTTTTTTGAAAGTTTATGTTCCTCCTAGACTTCCAGTTGGTGCTTGGAATACATATTTGCCTTTATTTCTTGTTTGGAAATTGTTGCTGAGGTTGAGGGAGGACGAAAATCTTAATTCTCCATTAAATCATAGTGTCAGTTTTGTGAGTTCTCTTCTTGGAAGAAAACACAGTTAAATAGGTTTAATTGTCTTACGAGTATACCTAATCTGGCCCCAGTCGGGCCCAGATAGGCATAGAACTTGAACCAATCACAGTACATTATAATAGACCCGACTTTGAAAGCCTCATTTGGAATTGAGAGTGTAGATTAGTAAAGCTGCTACACAGCCCTTTGGTGACATCTAATATGGAGGGAAACCATGACACTACCAAAGGAAAGTGCCACAACGGATGCCCCAATTTTGCCAAGAGGTCCGAGTAAAAGTGCTGCCTTGTATTATGTTTCAAAAGCTTTGAAATCCTCTTTTTTTTTCATCAAATTAAAAGGCTCTACTTTTGAATACTTTGAACCTTCCAGGGGGATCCGCCAGGGTTGCCCTCTCAGCCCCTCCTTTTTTATTATTACCATGGAAGCTTTGTCTAAATTTCTATTTACTTACAAGGATCTCAACCTGTTTAGAGGAATTAAGGTGGCTAGGCATGCTCATGAGACTCCCATCTATTTTTTATGGATGATACATTCAACTTTTTGTAGAGCAACCCATGATGATTTCTCAACCATTGAATGCACTCGAGACCTGTTCTTTGACCTTCTGGTTTGACCATCAATTGTGATAAGAGCGGAATAGCTTTCAGTTCTAATGTTAATGCAGCCGACGGGTTATCTTTATGCATTACTCTAGGGATAAATGAAATGAGAAATGACTCTTCTTACTTGGTTACCAATTTATTTCACCCTAGAATTAGGAATAATTGTTTCAACCAAGAGTTGAAAAGATTGACTCTTATCAAAAACTAATTTGTGACTCTTATCAAAAACTAATTTGCTATCTTTTATAGGAAGAACTGTGCTTATCCAATTTGCCCTTTCCTCCATCCCCTCCTACCAAATGTTCAGCTTCTCTTTCCCTAAGGTCATATGCAAGAAATTAGATTCTACTTATTTGCATTTTAAAAGGGGATAAGGATGATTGAGAAAACTTCACCTCATTAGATGGCATAAGATCTGCTCAACTAAATTAACTGAAGGCCTAGGGCTACAGGATTCTGAAATCCAAAACAAAGCTCTATTACTTTAACTCGGCTGGCTACTCATCACCAATGAGCAGTCTTTATGAGCCAAGATCCTAAACACAAAATACTTCCTAGACAGGTTAGTGTTTGATCCAAAAACTTTGAGAAAAGAAAGAGGATCAATCACACGGAACAACATTTAAGTATTCTCCCAACTCTACAAAAATAATTTTCAGAAAAATCGGGAATAGAGCATCAACAAAATTCTAGACTAACCATTGGCTCCCATGCATCCATTCCTAATTTTTCATTGTCTTCTCATTTTGTCTCCTGTAATGCCCCCATCTTTTCAATTGGTTAGTGATTTTATAATGGGGAATGCCTAGAATGTCTTGGAATGCTAGTCTTTTCTCATCAATGCTCACGTTGTACGTGGGTCGCTCACATGAAGCAATTATAGACTTGTTAGGATTAGAAACTCTAACTGGTCAAATCTCTATAAATAAAAGGATTGACCACAAAATATCATAACTTTTGACTTAATCTCAAAAGGTCTCTCTCACTCTCTCTCCCTATTCTCTTTTGTCTTTCCCAATTGAGAGTGTCTGTAAGGATCTCCATTGTTATCCTTGGATTTGGAAGCTGAAACTTTACTTAGCAAGATTACCGCTGCTGATTGTTCGTGAGAAGCAACGCATACAACAAGATCTATTCCACTGCGAGTGACTTAGATCTCTCTCGTTTTTTTTTTTTATCTGTCACATTTGTAGGCAGATTCTAGGGGTTTCAGTCTGTTACGATCCGGCTTTCAAAATCCTAAACCTTGGAACCAACCTATGCCCTTCCCAAAAAGATTGGCCCCATATGGCTTGCCAAGTGCACGTTGTTGAAATTTAGAGTTTTTTCTTTTTTTTTTGGTAGAACATTTAAAGTGAATGTGGGAGAAAAGATTCTTACTTGGACACGTAGAAACCAGGGTTAGTGGAAATCTAGGTATTTCACAGTGACAGATAAATCCCACTTATATACAACCCCTTGAAACAAGAAGGAAGATTCAATTTAAAATAGCTGAAGTTACTTGAAACATTAGAGATCAAATTATCTAGAATGATTGTTAAATGGTTGATACAACATCATAACTAGGTGTTCGGAAAAGTTTTGTACGAAACATTGAGATTTTGTTTGGCTTTTAAGGATTCATCCCATGCTTCATATATTTTTCTGGAAAGTTTTGATAGGTGGGCATTATGTGCTACTCACAATAAGCTAGTTTCCCTTTTGATTATTGATCCATATTGCTGTTGTTGTAAAAAGGAAATTGAAATTGTATGACATCTCCTCCTATCTTGTGATTATTCTAAAGGGAACTTGGTAGCTGAAGCTTCAGGTTAATCCCACACAACATGATATTGTTTTATCTCTTAAGCTGTGTTTGGTAGTCATTCAGTTTTGGGACAATGTTGAAACCTATTTTTTTTCAATAGTATTTTGTTAATCAGAAAAAATAAAATGATCCATGCACATCAATGCCGGAAACAGCCTCTCCACGAAGTGGTACTAAAACTGCGTACATTATGACCCTCCTCAGAACCCGTAGTGGCAGAAGTCTCGTGCACTGAGTATGCCCTTTATACGCATTAACTAAAACATTCATCTCCCGAGAAGTAGGAGATGTCAATGTCAATGTCGATGTCATTATAAGGTCACTGTGTCTTGCTCATGCAAAAATAATCAGAGGAGCATGAGTATCGCATAAAACAAAATTTACTGGGAATTTTTTAACAGAGAATTTGAACCATTTAACCTCACATATATTACATTCACACACCGTCTTTTGCAGAAATATGAAATTCAGAGAGCCCAATGGATTCCATGAGATGAAAGGATCTCTGATGAGTATTACTTTTGTAACATCCAAATGGAAACTTACAAATCCTTCATGGCTTTGATTAATTACAACAACTACATGATAATGGCACAGATCAATTACCTCCATGTCGTGTAAGGAGAGCTGAGCGATACATAGCAGCAACATGGAGGAAAAAGATGAGAGCTACGACGATATCATCGAATAAACCAATAAGTCCCACGAGCCCTGCCAAACAGGAACCACCAATAGTTAACAACAACCGAGTTACATTGACAAAATCAAAATCGCTTAAAAGTAAAATTACCTTCTGGAATAATGTCAATGGGGCTCAGAATGTAGATACCACATACTAACATCTGCAAATAAAAATTCAGAATACACTGAATTAGTTATAAAGCCAAAACTGATGCAATTCAGTCAAATGTCACGCCATAAGTAAAAAGTGTTCAGTAAAACATTGAGGCTCCAAGTGTTTCCAGGTAAAAACCATGTAAAAGGTAAATCTTCAGATAAAATCAATATAAAAATAAGATCTTACCTGAAGATTTTCCTTCTACGTGGTTTTTATCTGGAAACAAACTGAGACTGAAGAAATAATACAATTTGGCTTTTAACAAAATGATAATAGGTAGAAAACAAGTTCTTTGTCATGCTTCCAGATTCGTTATGGGGGTTTTCCCTTTTCCCTAGATGGGCTGCCCTGCACTGAAACATTCGCAAACATGAACCCTAGGAGTGCACTGTTTCGATCTTAAGCTTGGACACTAGGATATTAACTGAAGTAGTTAAGGCTTCGTTGAGTCCAATCATGGTAATGGGTTGTCACTGGTCACCTACAAAGAAGGACACTTGACATTTTCCAAAATTTCTGTCTGGCACAATCTTAAAAGCGACTTCCATAGAACATGATATATTTTCAACAATAGGTGCCATGTAAAACAGTGACACCTGTGGTGGTATTTACTACCTTTGAATTGAGGAAGACCTGTAATGCTTTGTCAGATAGTGTATTCAAGCACCTGCCACAACGAAGCATAGTTGTCACGGCGTCGCCTAGCGGCGATTTGGCGTCCCGGCAGAAATTCGAGGGCATGGCAGTACAACGATTGGCAGCTGCCATGGCAACGCCAGCCGCCATGGCAGCGCCATGGATGCCATCGCACGCCTATTATACTAATCGATAACTTTGTGTATTATTTTTTTTATTTTTTATTTTTTACTTGCTAACAATGTTGAATATTATCTTTCTTGTATTTTCATCGTTAGGTGAAATAGAAAAGAGAAGAAAACCCAATCGACTATCAATTTCTCAAGACTCTCGAGTCTCAACTATCAATTTCTCAAATTGAAGAACAGTGAACCCTCGAAAACCCTTGAAAGTCGAAGCCTTCTGCCTGCGACTGCGAGTGACCTTCTCCTTCTCCAGCAGTGAACCTGAACCCTCGAAGCGTCCACTTGCAACTGCGAGTGACGTCCTCCTTCTCCGAGACCAAGGTAAGGGGCCTAAGGGCCTGCGACGTCTTTCTTCTTCTTCTTCAGTCCATCTCTCCTCCTTCTTCGTCTTTTGCTTCTTATTCTTCTTCTTCTCTGCTACTCTGCTTCTCTTTCTCCTTCTCTGTTCTTGACTTCCTTCTTCTCTTCTTCTCTCCTCCTACGTCTTCTGCTTTTGATTCTTCTTCTTCTCCTTCTTCTTCTCTGCTTCTCTTTCTCCTCCTCCTTCTTCCTTCTTCTTCAGTTCTTCTCCTTCTTTGTTCCTTCTTCTTTTCTCTTCTCTTTCTCCTTCTTCTTCTTCAGTTCTTCTCCTTCTCTGTTCCTTCTTCTCATCTTCTCTCCTTCTCAGTTCTCTCCTCCTCCTTCATCTTCTGCTTCTGAATTTTGATTCTTCTTCTCTGCTATTCTTTCTCCTTCTTCTTCTTCAGTTCTTCTCCTTCTCTGTTCCTTCTTCTATGGTTAATGTTTCATAACAGCATAAATAGAAATATAGAATTAGTTCTGAATCGAAGTATTGGATTGCTTGTTTTACTGCCTTATTTTAATCCTTTCCTGGATCACTTGTTAAGTTGCTTCTGACTACTGATTTGAATTTTTTTTGGATTTTGATGTTGTTCTAATGGTTTACTGTATAAGTCAATAATTCATGTTGATTTTTGATGACATGATATGGCTATGTTGATTTTTTGATGATTTGATGTTGCTTAATATTGGTTTTATATGTTATAGGGTATATATTCTAGGCTTGTAGCATGCTAAATAACTTTTAAAAATAGGAAAAATAAAAAAATAGCATACTAAATAATTTTAGAAAATAGGGAAAATAAAAAATGACACATGGGTGATTTAACCGCCATGGCAACGCCAAAACGGGCGATTCATCGCCAAATCGATTAGCCACCCCTCCACCGCCTTGGATCGATTTGACGCCGTGACAACTATGCAACTGAGGTGCTAGAGCCTTTCTTATCATCCAAGGAGAGAAGTGCAAAGCAGGGTAGCCTGATTGAAGAGAAGCCTTTGAATATATGTAAATCAAGAAATCACAAATTTCACAATGTACTATCTAAAGTTTCTCAAGTTTATTTTACAATATATAATAGGAAAATAGAAACAAGTAAATTGACCTCTGTAAAAGTTCATTACATATATTATGAGCTCATATAAGCATTAAACACAAATGTTTGGGAGCCAAGATCCCTTCTAGCCTTGTCCCTAGGGATTGGTTTTAGGGTAAGTTTCACCAGCGGCAATGAAGGATAATTGCATGCAAATTGCATAGAAACCAAGCACAAATGAAAATAACCTCAATACAGATGGAGCAGCAATGGAAACATACATGCACTCTGAGCGGTCCACCAAATAAAGCAGGGTCCAACTGCCTCTGGGAGCAAAGTTAAACATATGGTTCTAGTCATTCTAGTTTGAGGCATTGTTTTGCCCCTCTGCAAACAGCTGACCTTGCTCCAGTAGGTGATCTAACAGAAAATTTACGTCTTTGTTGCTCCTCACTCGTCTACTTTTCTGTTCATTCTTATTTTCTACCTTCATTTCCTCGTTCTCTCTCTATGGACCACTATGCCCCTCTCCTCCCCCCCCCCCCCCCCAAAAAAAAAAAAAAATGCATGGTGTTCTCCATATTTTAATGCCAATTGCCATATAAGCATCCTCATCTCTCAAGCTGATCCTTCCTTTACTCATATGCAGTTATCCCTTCTTACGAAGCCCCAAATGTCTTGGCCTTCTTATGCTCCTAAGTTTACTTCAGTAACCAGGCCAGGATCGGACTTCACAAAATCCAGAACTTTAATGTGATTTCCGCCAGGGGGGGGGGGAGGAATGGATTTTTCTATAAATTAACTAACAACTAGCTTAAGTATGTACTTAATAGTAAATAAAAAATTGTAATAAAGGCTTTTATGGTTATTTTATACCCTTAAGACCCTTTTAGGGTTTTATTTCATTATAAATAGAGGGACTTTGTGTCAAGTTAGAGACAAGTCATATTCTCCCTAAATCAACATGGTATATTTGTTGCATCATAAGAGTGAAGTATTTAAATGCTTCAAGGAATTCCAAGGAATACATGGAGGATTCCTTTCAGTCCTACCTCTGGACCATGGGATCATTCATCAGACCAGTTGTGCAGTTACACCAAAACAGAACGGGGTTGCCAAGCATAAGAATAGGCACATATTGGATGTCACCCGTTCACTGATGTTTGAGATGCATGTTCCTAGCTCATATTGGAGTGAGGCAGTCCTTACAGCTGTCTTTCAGTTGCCTAACTTATAAATAGGATGCCATCACGTATGCTGGGGTTCAATGGACCTGTGGAGATACATTGTGGTTCACGCAACTTTCTTGTTCCTCCAAAGGTATTTGGCTCGGTCTGTTTTGTCATGAATCATCATGTTCCTGGCAAGCTTGGCCATAGGAGTCTCAAATGCATTTTTTTTAGGATATTCTCCTACTCAAAAGGGCTACAGATGTTATCACCCCCCTTCCAGGCGACTCTTTGTTTCCACGGATGTGATCTTTTGTGAGACTAGGCATACTACTCACCACTTTAAGGGGAGTCTTCTAGAAAGTGAAGAGGTTCCCTTGAATCCTTCATTTGATGGTCCTCATCTTATTCTGATGGATGAGAGAGGAAATGATGACACTAGTGCGACTGGAGTTAAAACAAACACCAAAGAAAACAAAGAAAATAAACAGACTTGCTCAAGATGACACAAATATTTAATGAGGCATCCTCGGGCGAAGAAGATGATTCACCATGTTGAAAGAAAAATTACAATGGAGATCTCTCAAGAACACCCAAACTCGCAGCAAGAACACTCACCCAGGAACTCTAACACGAAAAACCCCAAATCTCACTTGATTACACAAGTCGTCATAACTTATAAATACTACTACAAGTCATTTCAATCCATCTGGTCACGTCTGCTCAGGTCGTACCGTATACGAGATTAATGATGGGCTCCCACTGCTCCCATCATAAACCCTAAAGAAAAAATCCCATTCAGTTCAAAACCAAGTTTTGTCAGAGCGGGTCAATCTTCAAAGCAGGTCAAGAATCCAAGAGACATAACAACTAGGAATGATGATACTGGTGTAACTGGGAGTGACGGTGACAAGATTAAAGCATCGTATCGTATCGTATCGTATCGGAGATACTTTACCATAAGTCTAGGACGAAAGGAATCCCATACAGGGGGAGCCACTGGTTCAATAAAAGTTACAGGTTCCTGATCAGGAGTTAAAGGTGTTTTCTCACAAAAGAAGAACTGACACTACCACTGCTCATAGCTGACCTTTTATTCTAAGTTTCTTCTCCCAGGTATCTCCTTTCCTTTTACTTTCGATCAGTCCCTTGCATAGTTTTCAAGGCTTTGCCTTGGCATCCAGGCAGTTTGCCTGATGCCAAGGTGACTGTCGCCTTATATTTTTTGCCCTTATTTATGCTAAATACCATTTTAATAAATGTTTTTACATTTTTTTATTTCATTTACTTAAGATATTGTTCATAAATAAGCAAATACCCTCTATTTGAATCGAATAAAAATAGTTTAAAAATCAAATTCCAAAAAGATAAAAAGTCAACCCCCCGATCCAAGAACAAAAAAATTTCAACTTTCGAATGCTAAGGGTTTTCTCAATTCTAAAAATTTTATAAATCTTATTATGGTAGAGCATTGCTAAAAACTAAAAGCCCGATAAAATAATCTTTTGTTTTTCATGTCAATAAAATTATTTCCATTTAGGCGATTAACAGCATTCGCACACTTTAAAATAAGTTTGACCGGAACATAATTTTGTCATAACAACTCAAATTTAAGTAATCTCAGACTTGTTGGAAAGCTAGTTTTGTGTTATACCTAATACAAAAAGTCTCATCTAAAAATAAAATCAATAGACCAATAGAACTTATTATAGAAGAAGAGCATTTCTCTAAAAGTCAACAAGTCATGTTGATTTTTTATGACTTTATGTGAATGTGACTATGTTTATTTTTATACTTGATGTTGCTTAATGTTGATTGATTTTTTGTCATATGGTATATATTATGACATACAAAATAAATTTAGAAAATAAGAGAAATAAAAAATAACACATGGGCGATTTGATCACCATGACAACGCCATAGTGGGCAATTCACCGCCAAATCGATTGCCACCCCTCCACCGCCTTGGGTTGCCATGATGCCGTGACAACTATGGTCCCTTGTATTCCTATTGCCAATAGAAAAGGTAATAGGACCGGTACTTAGCATCCTATAACAAATGTTGTATCCAATAATACTCTATCTCCCTTCTACTTCCTTGTCTTCAGTTTCCTTTTTCCAGACTTGGTAGGAGGCAATTGCAAAGCCTAGATGGAAGGATGCAATGAATGACTATGAACCATCACGACATTCTTAATGGCACCATCAGAAGGGCAATGGCAATAGAAAACATGTAAGAAACATCATCCTTTATAACAATTTCACTTGTCTTTCAACACAGTGTTCTCCATTTTAGTATTTATGTATGATACATGTTAGATATTGCTTTTTATACTTTTTAATATGCAAAAGTGTATGAAAATGTGTATCTTGTCCATTTATGTGCAAATATTTAGCGTATCTTAGATATGATACCATACACTTTGATATGTATCTTAAATTTAACTGACCGATACGGTGACAGATACCGATACTTTTTTTTGGATGAATAAATAAATTCATAACCAAGCCGAAAGAATATACAAGGGGAGAGGGGGGGGAGGAGGCAAAACCTCAACAGACAATCAAACCCAGGAGGGTGACAACAAAACTAAACCCAGAGCAAAGCACAACAAATAAAACTAGGGGGGATACATCGGGGGGAAGAGAAAAAACCCAGAAGAAAGAAAGGGGGATGGGAAATGATGTCAACCGGAAATCTCCAGGAAGAAATGATATGTCTATCCTAGGGGTATTAGGAATCGGCCGAGGGTGAAGAGATTTGATATTGGCGGAGACATCAAAATAGATGACTTTCCAAATCTTGTACGTAGAATGAGAATTGGAGGACCATCTACGGATGTTATGCTCCATCCAGATGTGGTTAATGGTAACACAGAAAGCCAGTTTTCCAACAGTGTCACAAATGGAGGAGCCCCCGAACGTGTCATATCAAGACCCATTCCCTATCCAAAGGAAGAATGGATCTTCTGGAGGGCCAACAACTAGAGAGGCTCTTTTCCAAACCGAGGAGGAGACGGGCAGGAGAAGAAGATATGAGTAGTGTCCTCGGAGCCATGATAGCAGAGGCAGCAGGAGGGAGAAATCGGAATGTGACGATGGGTGAGGAAGGATTGCGTAGGAAGGCAGTTGGATAAGGTGCCAAACTGTAAAGCTGTGGCAAGGGATATGGCGGCCTTTGAACCAAACAATTTTGCGCTAGGGAGCCAGAGGCCCAAAAGATCTGACATAAGACCAAGTAGAGGCAGCTGAAAACATCCAGTTGGAGAAGGGAAGCCAAATACATTTATCTTCCCTTCCATGGTGGCCCGGGGGATGGGGAGGTAGAGAGGACCACAAGTCGGCTAGAGGAGGAGAGGAAGGAGGAGGTGACCAGCCAGAGGGGGAGAGGATCGAGGACACAGAGGAAGAAATAAGAATGCCAGAGGAACAAATGGTCCTGGGGGTGACCAGGGAGGAGAGGATTCCCGAAGGATGCCAAGTGTCTCTCTAGAGGGAGGTGGAGATACCATTGCCAATGGAAAATGTAATTGCATTGAGAGCGGTGGGCCAAAGGCTGAGGATTTTCCTCCATATCCAAGAGGAGTCGGGGGGGATCGGAGCAGTCCAAAGAGAGTTATCCTTAAAGGGGTAGGAAAGGACCCAGTCGACCCAGATTGCCTTTCTGCTTGGAGACAATCTTCCAAATGAGTTTGAGAATACCAACACAGTTCACCTCTTTGATTTTTCTTATTCCCAAGCCTCCTCCAAATACCGATACTTTAATCCTGGGTGTAGGTCATCAATATCAATGAAAACATTACAGCTCCCACTTGGTTAGAGTCCAAGTGGAGTCATAATGATAGTCAGCATATGCGAAATCCACTAACATGGAGCATTTTTCTTTTTGGGTAGGGCCCCAAGGAAAGTGAACTCATAACCTCTTAATTGTGAGGTGCTGGTCCTTGCCAACCGAGCTACCCCCTTGGGGTTCTACCGCGAAACATTAAATAATCCGGGCAGTCTGGCACAAAAATCTGTGCTGATGTAGATGGGCTGTCAAAAGGACTCGAATTGACCAAACCATGGTTTAGTTCTGTCCCAAGTCTGGACCTAGTTTAACCCATCGAGCCAGCCTTGCTGGCCCCAATTTTGCCCTATGCTGGTCAACCTTTGCAGCCATCTAACCAGCATTGCAGCCCCATATTATGCCTATATTTTTCTTCTTATTTTGATCTTCTGAAGATCCCTCAAAGTGGCCATCGAACCAGCATTACAGAAGCTGTCCAGAAGCTTCCAAGAGTGTCCTGCAATACTCCATACAGCTGGGTTTTTGTCTGCTTGTGTTTGACCAGTCAAACCTCAAGTTGGACAACTTAAGTTGGCTTCTAGAAGTCCCTAGTATTATATCTTATGTTTGCTTAGAGTACAAGTCAGTAGTTAGTTGCCAAAAGCTATTAGTTTCCTTTTCATGTTAGTTTCCTATATGGTTTGTTTCTAAACTGTAAGGCTATGCCTAGTCTATATAAGTGAGATCATTGAAACACTTTTACAAGTTAATGAAGAGTTGAACTAAGATGGCATATGCTGTTTTGCCCTGAGATGCAGTTGGGCGAGAGGCCCTAGGTGAGATGCGTTACTTGAGGGGTGAGATGCCCAAAAACAACCTTCTTCCCCCCTTCTCAACCCCCCAACGATTCTCTTTTCTTATTCTTATCCTCTTCTTTTATCTCACTGTTGTGAGGGATTGTTGAGGGACTATTGAAGGTGATTTGAAATCCAGAAGACCAGCCTACAGATCAGTTAGAAATACACTCACAGGTCAAGGATCGATTTCTTCACTGTCAGACCAAGGCCAGATCTCCCCAACCAGAAGCTCTTTTAAGAAGTCGTTTGGAGGTTTGAAGACCTCGCCAGGGTGGCCACTTGACCAGCTTTGGGGCAGCCAACTGAGAGCCACAGGTTTTCTCCCTCCTTGCCTATGAAGTCCACCTCTGCCCAGATCTGCTGTTGAATGTTTGGTTTACCTTCAGATCTGATTACAGCCACTATTTGAGACCTATTTGGGAATCTAACTAGCCTATTTTGAACCAGGTCTGAGGTCCCTTGGACCCTTAACTTGTGAGCTCTCTAATTCTCCCCTAATCGGCTAGAATTTCAGATCCTTCCTAGGACTAGGATCCTATGTGACCTAGTCTTACATCATGTGTGACCTTCACAGAGGTCACTGGAACAGGGACTCAAAAAACTTACTCTTGGGTTTCATGGACGCAGAACACGAAGTCCATCAAGACATCCGCGGACAGAATTCATTAAGCACAGTTGTCAGTCCAAGATGACATGGTTTGACTTTGATTTTTTCTTTAAGCTCGGATATCTGTACCTGACTCACAAAAGTCCGTGAACAGTATAAACATTTTTCTAAGTCAAACCTTCTAGTTTTTTAGGTCTGTTCATTTAGTTCTTTATATGAATTTAGTTTGGCTTTAATCATCTTGTGTACATCAAAATTAAAATTTCACAAATATAGAAATATAAAGCACATCCCAGTCTTAAAGATCTTAAATCTTGATACAGCTTTTCTTCAATATTTCACATCCCAGAAGTCCGTCGATAGCAATCCTTTCGTCAATCAACATGCCATTTCTTCCATCAATAGTTTCACCTCAAAGACCTGGTTTTCATCAATATCTTAGCACATTAACAAAAATGTTGGAACACACAAACACACATCAAGTAAGATTTTCATATCCAAAACACAATGCATGATTAGAACCTTCTAGGTTCAACAAACTCCATCTCAGGCCACAAAGCGGGCTGAGTCATGCTCCCCTCAAGAAACAAACCACATATTCTGAACTTGTTCTTCGCATGGTTTGTCTAGCACTTCTCCATGGTATCAATAGCTTTAAATATAACACCAATTGGTCCAGGAAATTGTTCAAGATGCTTAGAATGAATCTGGCTATGCAGCTAAAGGTGACGAGTTCTGGCACCGATGCGGACAGTTAGTTTGCGAACTAGTTGGCAACCAAAGGAGTCCCGCACTTAAGAAGCTCAATTTGACAGAAGAAACAGGAAGTGTAGGTGAGGTCAAAGTATATAATGGTGGAGTTTCAAGAACGGCGACGAAAAGGGAGCCATGGTGGACGGAGAGTTGCGAAAGTGCTATGATGAAGAGATACAAATCACAAGCAAGATACAGAGAGAGTAGAGGAGATGAAAACAGCACCAACGAATATAAAGATAACTCTTGGCCGTAAAATTAACTAATCCAGAAAAAGCCCATTATGTACAATTATCTATTGACACCAACATCTACCTACCCAAACTTCCAATCCAATCTAAGCCACTGGATGGCTCCACTAATTCTAACCCTCCAATTAATGAAAGAAAAAGGGACCACGAAATCCCGATGCCCGTCGATCACATATATATAATACACGAACATGTAGACATGCATAAATACATAACATATTACATATAAATACTACAAACTCTCGACTTATGCATCGTGGAGACACAAGTGAGATTTATATTACTCTGTGCTCCAGGAAGTACAGAATAGAACCATCATATTTGATTTCCCATCACCATTACAATTCGATGAATTCTATTATTAGTGCTAACCTTTTCATAGTTTAACTTTTCTAACCTTTATATATATATATATATATCCTGACTGGTTTTACAGTAAGAATCCATAGACATGTAATTTATATTTTCTGTTGAAAAAATATATAAGAAATTGAATTCAGGACACAACAACCTAATAAAAAGAGTATAGTGGTAAAGCTAAATTATCAAGAAAAAGTAACAAGTAAACAAATACATCTAGGGCACACGAAAACAACTGGAAGAAAGAAAAGATGAATAAAATCTTCAGTAAAGTGAGAACAAATAACCACTAATACAGATCAAACAGAGAAAAATAAGCGGATCAAGATTGTAGTTCTTAGTCTTTTATAGAAGTTGCACAGACTTAACTGCCAAAAACATGCGTAATCTGAAAAAAAGAGGAAGAGATCTTTGGGGATCCACCAATTCTCGTAACAACCTCCGGAGGAAAAATGGCAGGTCCCGTAATTTCTGCAAAAAAAAAGAAAAAGAAGTCATGTTCCACTCATTAGCTCATAATAGAACCATTGCTGTCAGGGTGGCAAGTCCATGACTAGTCATTTTAGCCTAAAAAGTCGATCACTGACAACTTAATGCTTAGCATGTAATTACTAACCAACGAAAAGCAGTTTTTTTATGCAGATCCAAGATACAAGCAGCAATTAGGCATAAGAAGAAGAAAGGCCAGAAGCAGCCATCAAGCCTAGCCCCTAAAGCCCACCTGCGGTTCATGTTTTAGGCTCAATTAATGAGCCAACCCTTCTTATGCCTTGCGTAGGAAGACTATGAGAATAGTTTTTTAGTTATTTGTTTCTAATTTAATTACTACTTGTTTAGTAATGGGTTGTTGCTGTTATATTACCACATATTGGTCGTTATTTTGGAGTAATTCCATAACAGAGATTAAACCCATTAATATGAGGGAGGGGGAGGGGGGGGGGGGCAGCAAGAGAATCCCATGAATTTGATAACCAAATTATGTTGCCTACTGCAACTTTCTGTGCGAAACAGGTAGCTGTGACAGACAGTGAACAGACAGGTGGGAGATGGCTGAAGGCTGTGTGAGAAATTCAAGTTCTTTCTATTCTTCTTCTATCCTTTTGTTTCCATCTTGCATATGATATCCAACAAGTCCTTCCAACCTTTGTTTCAATTTCTTTACTGTCGTTAGCTAGTTGCTTTGTTGGGTTTCATCAAGTGTTTCACAGTAGATGAAAATAGTTAACAGTATCATCTGACCTTCAGATCTGATTCTTAATTTGGAACATCGTTTACAGCTCTAAAAGATGAACTTGACTGAAGTATGAAGGCATTCTGCCCTGCAGATTGATGGCTACTGATAGTTACTAAAACTGAATCTAAGTTGCTAATATTGTGTACTGTTGATCTGAAGTATCACACCTTTTCAATCCATTGATGGCTACTGATACTAAAACTGAATCTAAGACGCTAATTTTGTGTACTGTTGATCTAAAGTATCACACCTTTTATATTGGATTGATTCCTACATATGATGAACTATTCATGGAGTGATTGTTATACTCATGTTCTCGTGTTAACTGCCATATGGCTGTTGAGATATAATGTTGTTTCTAAATATTAAAATTAGTTTCCATCTTCAGTCCTTGATAAATAACTGGGGATCCCACAGTTGGATATGAAGTACTGCTAGTTACCTACATCTGATTTGAATTTGGAGTTAATCCAAACCCAAAATTGGGGGTTATATGTGGTGTTAACCTGCTGGTTGTGAGTCGTACAATATTCTTGAGGGTAGGATACTGAACCTAGTTGCTGTTGGGTAGTATCCCATTAGTTTTATAATCAAGAGTTATAACCAAAGGCATGGAATACAAAAGAAGCTTCCCTTCACAGCTAAAATAAAGCTAAAAAATCCAAGCTTCATATTTCCTTTTTATTTGATGGTTCATATGTGCGTAATGGTTCTCATCAAAGAATTTCATGAAGCTCCATCACAAAGATCCATTTTTTCATGGACTTCCATGGTTACCATTGGATTTCCTAAGCTTCAAAAAGTCATAAACCTTCTGAAATACTTCCATGTCCATCTGGTTTGAGTCCATGACAAAATCAAATATTAGAACCTCTGTAAAATACTTATAGAAGATGAAAATGGAAAGGAAATACATAATTATAATAAAAATAAATAAGTTTAAAAAGAAATACATTATGGTTTAGTTTCAATACCATGACAGGAACATTATTAGGAAGCACATGGACCACCAAATTTCATGGTGTGAGGCATGTTTTTCATGCATGGTTTACACAGAACAGAACAGGATCAGGCAATTGAATCCTCAACTGCCAGACCTAGAAAGTCATGCCAACACCCTAAATTATCTTTCCTTCAAAACCATCCACCATATAAGGACCATCCACTTCAAGCTGGCACAGACTTTCCATCAGTTCAAATTGAATGATCTGAAAATGAGAACATAATTCACCGGGAAAAACAAAAACAAAAGAGAGACCAACACCGGATCTATGGCACCACAATTTTTTTTTTTGATAAATTTACTGTATTACATATATCTCTTTTTCTTTCAAATGTACTTCATACAAACCGAAACCAATAAATCATAATTAAGGTGACGGAACCTTATGTGTGTTTTATAATAAGGGACTCTTTACATGATAAGGAATATTTGACATCTTCCTTGACTGCCCGCCTAATTTTAGCCATGTAGAGTGATTTGGCAATTCTTCAAGTTGCATAAAAAGAGATTGTCTAGATTAGCCATATGTCAAATTTCATAGCCAAATTCAATCACATATACTCCCATAGTCCCATGTATTGTCTTTTCTTTCCTCAATATTTTTGAGCCACCGTACAGTGTCAACCATTTTTTCAAAAACTAAAAAAACATCCACTGAATTTTCAAAGCTCTATTAAGCCACGTGGCCAACTACACCAAGACCTTGCCTGTATACAGACTATGGGCCCCACCAGGTGATGCAGATCGCGGTAGAAGGACAAAGAAAGGAAGAACCTGTGATTGGTCTAGGTTCACCTTTGAACAAATTTCTGGTCCCAGTTCAAGACGGCCTGTTTATGGCTTATATGGTTATTCTCTATAAGATTTGGTGGGCCCCTACTGGAGATCATGCTTGGATCTTGGAATATCTTTAGGGCTTTCCCAACTGCCTTCCTTCAGACTCAAAAGTCTCCAAGTAGCGCTTCCTGCTCTTGTTGGTCCTCCTGGTAAACAGTGTACCACTCAATTCTTATAGTTTCCATATCCCCTATAGTGTTATACCATTTAGACAAGATGAACAGCCTGTCTAGACAACCACCAGGCCAGAATCAATTTATGTCTAAAATGGTTGAAAAAGCACAGGTACGATGTACTTCACACTTGATGTGTGAACCACAATTTAAGGCAAGATTTAATACATACGTTTCTGACACATTTTGATACACTGATTTCATGGTACAGCTATAATTATGGCCTTTCAGTCACAATAACTATATTTTAGTTTTTCTCTATTCTGAGCATTCAGCTCAACTTCACCTATTTTAACTACATAATGATTTTTTAGTGTAACTTGTTGGTGACTATTCTTCACTTATTTTCTTTCCATCAGATCAAGCCCAATGACCATTGAGATCCAAAAAAGAACAAAGTATTATTTTTCTAACAAATTGTTCACAATGACCATCCAGAACTGAAAGGTACAGTCAAGTTGGCTAATTCCACTTCTCAATTTAACAAAAATGTACCAGACCAGCAAAATGAGATATAAGTCTAGAAGTACCTGAATAAGACCATTTGTGCCTCCACCAAAGGACCGATTGTACCTTTGAATATTTTGTAAAACCCCACTAACTTCTGGGTCATGACGGTGCTGTAATGATGCCTCACAAGGTATCACCAAAGTTATGATGCGACGACATATAGGGCACTTACAAGGACTAAGTGCTGATCCATGATGCCAAACACGAAGAATACAATTTCCTATACAATAGTGTAAGGTAAGCACAATAATCAAGACATTTCATGTTAACAGTAGCAGCAAAAAGCATCAAATTGCAATGACAGAAAATACTAAGTATCAGCTCCATTCTTTCGGTGTTGACCTCCGGTGTGTTAGACAACTTATCCCAAGAAAAAGAAAAAGGAGATTTTTTGTTTCCAGCAGCATTAACTTATCACTGAATATAAATGAATCATTCCCTAAAAACTAATCAAGCTAAACAAGATTCCCAGACATCTACATTCAAGAATCCACCTCTACAATCAAAGGCTGAAGGAGTTCAATTAGGGGTTATCCCAAGTGAAGAAAGAACAGGCAAAGTCCCAGCAAAGTCATGGTACCATGAGGTCCTATGTTCACCTCAGGGAAGTAAAGGATCTGGGTTCAAGATTCATTTTGTACAGTAAACAAGCTAGCTTATAACAGGAGATATAACTTATAAGACGTTTAGACAACACTCAAACATGACCATGACCTTCAAGTCAGGTAACCATTGTGGTAAACTTAGGGCAAAATAAACGATCCAAGTCGTCCAAATTATTAGGCCTGACTTTGGTCAACACAAGAATGAAATCACTTGAATTGGGTTTTCCATCATGCTTCGAAATGTAACCATCTTAGAACTATCACATGTATCTTAACGATAAACAGAACTAGAACTTTGGTATTTTAGGTTTTCATCCAATGAATTCATTTCTATCACATACTAAAATTCCTGTGACGCCCAATAAGAAAGAAGGCATTTCTTGCAAGAACTTTCAATCTTTTACATCTTCAACATTCACAAGCTTCAAGATGATAATAACCAAATACATCACACGATTCAAAAATTTCAAGAAAATTTATAAGAACCGAACAGATCAAAATCTCAAACGAACACAAAACAACCCTCTGCCCTATCCTTCTAAATTCCACTACCTTATTTTAACACATATAAGCTTATCTTTGCATCAAAATAAACAAGGATTCTTGAAATGGGTATTGAGAATAACGCACCGCAGAACCAGTGAGAGCAGTTGGCTTGGCAAGGAAGGGTGAAGTTGTCGTGACAGATTGAGCAGCAATCGTTCTCCGGGGGGCCATCCATCTCACTTCATCTCTTTCTCTTCTCTTCTGTTCTCTTGCTGTATATATGATAGCCCCTTTTTAAGTGTTAATTCCTCTGCTTAATAGCTAAGAAAATCTCTCTCTTCTGATCACCCACATTACATTACCATCAACCCTTTTACAGTTATGATCCTCTGTTTCTCCGCCTCTGTCTGTGTCTCTCCGTGCGTGTCGGCAGCCGAAATCGAAAGGCGGCGGGGCGTTCTGATATTTTTATTTAAAAAAAAATAATAAAAATAATAATTTACATCCCTCTCCCCTGTATTTTGCTTTTATTCCAACTCCTTTCCCTGTGTTTTTAAATATTCCACAGACCTCCCTTGTCAGATAACTCTATTAGTAGACTGTTAATTGTGGATGTTAAAACACGATTCTACCCTTCTGCATTTAACAGATATTTTGTTTTTCAATTTTACCCTCATCCCTACCCTCCTAACCCTTAATATGGAATCCTCACATTTCACTCACCCCCATCACCATGACAGGGAGGATTTTGGACTCATCAGGCAAGACCGATGGTGACGAAAAGATCGAAGGCGACGAAGAGATTGATGGCGATGAAGATCGACAGTGACGAAGAGACCAGCCGATCTCCACCACCCTGTGATATCTATTTTTCAAAATATGTGATTGTCAAGCACATTGTCAACTGTAGAACTCATTCACATACATACTTTTGAGAAATTCCTTCCCATGAAAGAAGCCTACAACAGTTTTAGTTAAAAGAGAAAAAGAAGAGAACTGGAGGAAAGAGGATGACTTCTTTCGTCAAATGTTTTGAAATGTGGGAACTTGATTTGGAAGCTCAGGGGTTGTTAGACTTGTCTTGTTTATTACCCTCGGTTGAACTTAGCTGAGTACCTAGAGTTGGGTTCACTGATGGGTTTGGTTCAAGCCTTGGTGTTGTCATACCAAATAAGTAGTTCAGTGCAGCTTTTGCTTCTCCAATTTGTAGTAGTTCTTCATTTATACAAGTTGAAACAAATATGATCTCATCTTGCTGAGTTGAAATCCATTTATGGTGAGGAGATCTAAGAGTGATGTTCAAGTAACTATAAGGTAATAGGTAATTCACATTGCCAATCTGTGATGTTACTAATGTAGTAGTCACTTGATATGCATGCAACTAAATAAAGCTGATACTTACTTTGGTATTTAGCTGCCCATAAGCTTATACTTCACAGAAAAATTGAATTCATTATAGTTGGATCCTTGACTTATCTTTGTTAATTCTATTTTTCCTCTTCAGAATATGTATGGTGGAAATTCTGTTCTGAAAGCTAGTGGTGCACTTTCTATAGCAGTTATAGGGGAACTTACTAGCCTTCACAAAGCTTAGAAACAACATGGGAGACTTCCATGGAAAAGGCCAGCAGAATATCTTGCTCGAAAAGGGTTCAAGATATCTCCATATCTCTACATGCAAATGAATAAATCGAATTCAATGATCTTCGTTGATAAGGGACTTCGAAATATTTTCACATCAAATGGGAAACTACTTCAGCCAGGAGTCATCTGCCACAATAGAAAACTAGCTCAGACACTTAACACCATTTCAAACTATGGCCCAAATGCATTCTATAATGGTTCAGTCGGGTACAATTTAGTTAGAGATGTTTAGAAGTTTGGAGGAATATTGACCATGCAAGACCTGGAAAAGTATCAAGTTAAATTGAAGAAGCCAATCTCTGCAAATATCTCGGGCCTTGAGATACTAAGCATGCCTCCTCCATCCGGTGGTGCTGCAATGATACTTGTAATTTTGTTTATATCCTCATTTTCTATATGGTTATATGAACGCTTCGGCCTAACCAAATCTCCTTTCAGGTTTTAAACATTTTTGCTCAATATGCATTCCCTCTGGGCGTTTCTGGCTCATTGGGGATCCATCGGGAAATTGAAGCTTTGAAACACGCATTCGCAGTGAGGATGAATCTTGGTGATCCTGATTTCATTAATGACTCAAAAGTTCTATTTGATATGTTTCTTGCCACAGGTCTTTCATCGATTGCAAGTTCCAGTTCGCCGCTTGTCGAGCTGCCGTAGACCTCCCCTGTTGAATGTATTTTGAAAAGACAAGGCCGCAGCCTCCAATCGTTGTCGTCGTCCGACACTCGAGGCGCTAGTTGACGCTTGCCGCTCGTCGCCGTCGATCACTCATCGCCATTCGCCGCTCGTCGCTGCTTCAACTTCACTCTACTTGCAAGTGAGAGACGAAAGTGAAGATTAAGAACTCATCTTCTAATGGGTATAATGGTCTATTTACATTCTACAAGGGTGATTTGGGTATTTAAAAAATATTTTAAAATCTTAACGGACATAATATGACGGATCATTTGTCAAATTTGTCAAAATACAGGGGAGGTCTGTGGAATATTTGAAAACACAGGGGAGGGGTTGGAATAAAAGCAAAATAAGGGGATGTAAATTACTCAAAAAAAAAATTACGCGTTTATTGAAAGGATTTGGATCTTACAAAAAAAAATTGAAAGATTTGGGGAAGGCTCCATGTGCCATTTATTTTGTAATTAAACATTAAAACCCCTCTTTCTTGGGGCAAGTGGCAACTACTGAGTGGCTCAAGTCAGATAAAGTGCAAATCATCGAAATGCATTCTGATTTTAGGGATGTCCATTGCTCCCTTCCATAATTAAGGATAACTCTGACTTCGTGAAATAAAATCACCTATAGGTTGGGTGACTTTGATTCTGTTTTTTTTTTTTTTTTGGATAATGATATCATTGTATGTAGGGGTGTCAATTCCAGGCCCGCATCGGTAGGCCTGATCGAGCTCGGCACGTTTATGACTCGACCTAGATTGGTCCGATTAATAAACGTGTCGGGTTTGAGCTCGACATATTTATAAACAGGTAGTACACAGTGCAACCGCCTAGCCCCGATAGGCGCCCGACCAGCTTGACACATTTACAAGCCCAACTTAAATCGACTCATTTAAGCCCGACCTAGCCCGACCCCTTTATTAGTACTTGTATTTTTAAATTTTTTTTTTTTAATATTATTTGTGTTTAGTGCTAAGGCTATGTGATATGTACACTTGAGATGGTGATGATTGTTATCTGAACATTCATCTTTTTCAAGCATAGTTTAATTGATTTAGACTTGTTCAACTTGGGCTGTGTAGGCAAAGTTTAATTGATTTGAGTTCCGTTGGAATAAAGACCGAGTACCTTAGTAACTTAGCTGCTTCCATTATTGGCTTAATCCATTTTAACTATGGGATCTTTCTTTGCTATGCCCATCTTTGCCTCATTTTATTGGTGTTCCTTTCAAGCACATTTAAAAGACTAATTTTAAAGATGACCCGTTTAAAGCCCGTTCAAAGTTAAATAGGTTTATAGCTTGGTTAAGGCCCGTTTATGGTAGCTCGATTAAAGCCCGAGACCAATCAGCCGGATTATCAATCGTACCTTGCCCGCGGTAGCTAAGCCCGTTTAGTTAAATGGCAGATCATGGTGTAGCCCTAGAAATTAGCTGAGCCCGATTAGGCTAAACCGAGACCGGCCCGGCCTAACCAATTGACACCCCTAATCGTATGAGTTATGGATATAGAAGTAAGCTCTTTTTGCCATGATCAAAAAAGCTCTAAGTCTCATTAAAAGTGTCACATCATTATTGGACCAAAAAAAAAAAGAAGTGAGATTAAAAGAAAAATTAGGCACTTCAAATAAAAGAGGAACGTTGGTTATGGTTCTATAGTCAGAAATAAAGTGCTCCACATAATCACTCTAAATAGTCCTGATGCTCCATCATGCATCTATAGGCCTCTTGTGCTTGCATCAATGGTGTTTCTGTCATCATACAGTCAGCACTAGATGAGATACCATTATCTTTAACAATGATTCAAGTAGCCCATGTAAAGGTATTTTGTATCACTGACTCCCACACAAACCATTGCCTGCTTGAGTAGTAGTCCATCGCATCACATGGTGAAGAATAAAACAAGGATTTGGTTTATCCTGATTGTAAAGCACTTTGTTCCTATGTTTTCATAAGTAATAGCATACGATGATAAAAGCATTGAAAAATATGGTTAAGTTTTCATGAGGAATAGAATGTGTTGCTGCCAAAAACCCCGCTAGTCCAACTTACACAAACACAGACGACGGAGGCCCGGAACTTTGTCCGGGGTTAGTCCTCCGACGCTCAAGTCAGGGTCGGCCGCACAGTTCAATAAGGGAGTAATGGTGAGGGTGTTAGAGCTTACCTTCCCTTTCTTCCGTGCCTTCTTATATAGCTCTTTGGCCTTAGGGTTTTTCCCCCTTCGGCCTTCTTAGAGTCCTACTCGAATACGTCCAACCTTCTGGGGGGAATATTCCCCCCATGCAGACGACGTGATCCCGCATGATTCTGCGGGCGTGCCTCGGTGATTGCGCGTGCTCGAGTGTGAGTGGTCTCTTGGACCCTTCGTCTGGCGGTGGACACGTGTCTCAGAGACGACACGTGTCATGGCCCCCACCGAGGGGTTATTTTGGCTATATCAGGAGCCCCCTTACTTTCACTAGGAGCTTCTTCCTGTGGGAGTAACCATCTTCTTTGGTTGACTTGTTCCTTCGGCCTTGGCATTACCAGTGTCCAAGGTTTGGGGTCGACCGAGAGAGACCTTTGACCGCTTTGGATCGACTTTGCTGAGCCCCCTGCCGATCGGTCAGCACCATTTGGCTCTACCGAGCCCCCTGCCGAGGGAGGGACCTTTGGCCAGTTTCGTTCGTCTCTGGCCGAGCTCCCAACCGAAGGACGGACACTCGGTCAGGTCCGTTCGGCTTTGGCCGAACTCCCCAACCGAGGGAGGGACACTCGGTCAGGTCCGTTCGGCTTTGGCCGAACTCCCAACCGAAGGAGGGACCCTCGGTCAGGTCCGTTCGGCTTTGGCAGAACTCCCTACCGAAGGAGGGACCTTCGATCAGGTCCGTTCGGCTTTGGCCGAACTCCCAACCGAAGGAGGGACCCCGGTCAGGTCCGTTCGGCTTTGGCCGAACTCCCTACCGAAGGAGGGACCTTCGGTCAGGTCCGTTCGGCTTTGGCCGAACTCCCAACCGAAGAAGGGACCCTCGGTCAGGTCCGTTCGGCTTTGGCCGAACTCCCAACCGAAGGAGGGACCTTCGGTCAGGTCCGTTCGGCTTTGGCCGAACTCCCAACCGAAGCATGGACCTTCGGTCAGGTCCGTTCGGCTTTGGCTGAACTCCCAACCGAAGGAGGGACCCTCGGTCAGGTCCGTTCGGCTTTGGCCGAACTCCCAACCGAAGGAGGGACCTTCGGTCAGGTCCGTTCGGCTTTGGCCGAACTCCCAACCGAAGGAGGGACCCTCGGTCAGGTCCGTTCGACTTTGGCCGAACTCCCAACCGAAGGTGAGATCGTCTGCTAGGCCTGCTAGGTCCGCTCGGGCGCAAACCTCGAG
>NW_024868149.1:313379-326855 GCF_013358625.1 Macadamia integrifolia
AACCTTTCTTTTTTCCCTTCGGAGAGCTCACCTTCGGCCTCGGATCCCCTTCTAGTCTCGTCCTCTTCTTCCTTAGCAACAAGTAAGTGATGTCTTCCTCGTCGGGCTACAGCCCATCGTCCCGCGAGAGGTCAAGACCAAGCCGTAGGTATAGGAGTCCTGGGGAAGTCCGAGGGATGTCCTCGGATTCCACCGACTCTCCCTCCTCCCGCGACTCATAGTCAGCGGCCACACCGTCGGGGTCCAAGGGTGGCTCCAACGGTGAGGAGTTTAGGGAGAGGGTGCTCGACGCCCTAGCCCAGACACAGGAGCCCTTAGAAGTTGAGGCCCTTAAGATCGTCTCCACGATGGACGAACCAGAACTGGAGGAGCTAAGGGCCTCCTTCGGCGTTTCGGATGCTTTCGAGCTCCGTCTGCCCAAACCCTCTGACCGAGCCAGCTATCGGAACCCCGAGGAGCTGTGCCTGTACAAGGAGGCCTTCAAGGCAGGCCTTCGGCTGCCCCTCCACCCCTTCTTCACCAAAGTGTTTCGGCACTATGGGGTAAGCCCGACCCAGCTAACGCCGAACGGGTGGCGACAAGCATTAAGCTTCGTCATCTTCTTCGTTCGGCACAAGAGGCCTCTCTCCCTTCGACTCTTCATAAACTGTTTTCTTCTTCAGGCCTGTAAGGGACTTACGGGCTGGTACTACTTTTGCCCCCGAAAGGACCTTCGGCTCTTGAAGGGTTACCCGAGTTCCATCCATGGGTGGAAGGATAAGTACTTCTTTGTGAAGTCGACCGAGGGGGTGCCCTTCGGCACGGTCTGGGACATCCCGGACCTTAGGGATGTGAACTCCGCCCCTGCCCTATTCGGGGCAGATGCGGAGTCGTTGGCGATGGCGAGGCGGCAGGAAGGCTGTTCTCCAGTCGAGGCCGACTGCCTCAAGTCCGACGCCATCCTCTTCAAGTTCGGGCTTAGCCCGGGTGAGTTAGGCTAGACTCCGTCTTCTTCCTTCGAGTGTCGGTCTTTCGTACTGATACCTCTTGTTTCTTCTTGCAGTGCAAGTTACCAGAGCCGAGGCTAAGGCCGCCGCCGCCGCAAGACAGGCAAAGATAAAGGAAGCCAAGGCCCGCGACGCCACCCAGCAGCCGAAATCCAAGAGGAAGGAAAAGGCGGGCCCGTCTTCCGAGACCCCGAAGAAGAGGCCCAGGGTGGAGGGGTCGACTGCCGAGGCTGTCCAAGCCCTTGCTGCTCCCAGAGACGGTCTGGCTCAAGACCCTTCGTCCGCCACTGCCTCCCGAGGCCCGAAGGTCCCGTCGTCGAGGGCCGAGGTGGGGTTCATCCCACAATGGTCGGTGAAGGAAGACGACTCTCTGACCGTCGGACGGGTTGCCAGAGAGTTGGTGACGAAGGGGAGTCTCCCCCGAGACGCCACCGAAGCCCAGAAGCAAGGGACGGCGGCACTGCTCACCTCGGCGTGCATCTTCATGGCGGGGGTAAGCTTCGGTCCCCTTCTCCTTCGGCCTTCCTACCTCTTTCTTACTCGTACTATATATGTATATATATATATTTTTTTTTTTTCATTCTGACCTTCGGTGCTCTGCGCAGGCTCAGAACCAGATGGGTCAGCTGGTCCTCCGAGCCGAGGCCATGTGTCGGGAGCTTGAAGCCAGCGAGAGGGAGAAGGTCTCCCTAGACAACGAGCGCTCCATCCTCCTCGAGAAGGTGGAGCACCTGGAGTGCGACCTAGCCCTCGAGTGCCGAGAGTGCGAACGGAAGCTCTCGGAGTTGAAGTCACAAGTGAGGGCCCGCCTTCAGGAAGCTGAAGCCCGAGGGGTCGAAAAGTATCGGTCCTCCGAGGCCTTCAAGGAGGAGATCAAGAATGCCATCGCCCCAGGGTACACCATGGGCGCTACCGAGGTCCGAGATTGGGTCCTCGGGCGCTACCCTGGGGTTTCCTTTGCAGACAGCGGCCTCATCTTCGAGGACGACGATGTGGAGGTGGTGCCATCGACCACCGAGGTTGCCGACGCCGACGGTGGAGGCGGCAGCGAGGAAGGCGAGATCCAGCTGCATAGGGAAGTCCCTCCGACTCCTGGTCGTGGGGGTTCGGACCAGGAGGCACTCCCCGCCGAAGACGAGGCCGCGAACCCGACGGATGCTCCTTAAGGTCGCCTCGGCTCTCAGCGCAGGCTACCCCCTTCTTGTCATGTAACTAGCCTTCGGGCCTTAATGTAGTCTTTTGCCTTCGGGCTTCGTATGTAGTCTTTTGCCTTCGGGCCTCATATGTAACTAGCCTTCGGGCCTCATATGTAATCTTTCGCCTTCGGGCTTCATATGTATGCAATCGTTCTTTTTTCAACTGTCCGTTTAATGATTTTTGGTTTGTAAATAGTTGCAAAGGGCCGAAACCCTAGCTGACCTTAAGCTTATTTCCCCGAGACTTGGCCGAGGGTCGACCTGTTAGTAAGTTTGACGAAGACCGACCCTATTATCATCAGCAATATTTTACCGTGTTTTCCCTCTCGGCTCGAGCCGAAGGGTTCACCGAAGGTCAAGGGGTTCACCGAAAGTCGAGGGGTTCACCGAAGGTCGACCCTTCAATGGTCAATCACCAAGCAATCCATCGTGTGTACCCTCGGCTCCAGCCGAAGGGTCTATTAGATGCTAGGTCTTCACCGAGGGTCGACCCGTCAGTAAGTCAGACGAAGGCCGACCCTGTTATTGCAATATTTTACCAAGTGTTTTCCCTCTCGGCTCGAGCCGAAGGGTTCACCGAAGGTCGAGGGGTTCACCGAAGGTCGATCGTCCAATAGTCCGAATCACCGAAGGTACCCTCGGCTCTAGCCGAAGGGTCTGTTAGATGCTACCCCTTCGGTCAGGTCCGTTCGGCTATGGCCGAACTCCGAGCCGAAGGGGTGATTGAGCCTCCAAGGTGTGGACCTTCAGTCATCCGTTCCTCAGGGTTAGAGGTAGGAGAATTCTCAGTTGCCGTAAACCAGCTCTCATATTATCCAGTCTCGCGGATTTCAAGATGAATTACAACTTAAAAAGGGTTCAAAAAGACAATAATTGCAAAGAACGACAGACGGACAAATTTACAAATGACTACTGCGTGCCCGCTACTTTACTACTGGTGGAATTTTCTTAGATTATCTGAGTTCCACGATCGGGGTACCCTTACTCCCCCCGTAGTCTCTAGGTGGTAGGACCCTGGTCGTATTACCCTCGAGACTCTGTAGGGACCTTCCCAGCTTGGGTCCAGCTTCCCTTGATGCCTTGGGTCCTACACTTCCGCCCTTCTAAGGACAAGGTCGCCCTGCCTAAACTCGCTCTTCCGGACTTTGGTGTTGTAGTGCCTAGCGACCCTCCGCTGGTAGGCGGCGATCCTTTCCTGTGAAGCTTCTCTGGTTTCTGCCAAGAGGTCCAAATTTGCCCGGAGTCCTCCGTCGTTTTCATCTTCGTTGTAGTACCGAATCCGATGGGTAGTAGCCCCTATCTCTACTGGGAGTACAGCTTCAGTGCCGTATGTTAACATGAAGGGTGTTTCTCCGGTAGCTAGCCTCTCGGTGGTGCGGTAGGCCCAGAGAATGTGGTGCAACTCATCTGCCCATAGCCCTTTGGCATCATCGAGTCTCTTTTTTATCCCTTGGAGCAACGTACGGTTGGTTACTTCTGTTTGCCCGTTGGTCGAGGGATACCCGACAGAGGTTTTCCTATGGTTGATGCCGAGGGCTTCACAGAACGCGTCGAAGGTCGGATTAGCAAACTGAGTTCCATTGTCCGTAACCACGACCTGGGGGATTCCGAATCTGTATACCACCGCCCTTTGGAAGAAGTCCCTAATGTTCTTTTCTGTTATCGTCGCTAGGGCTTCGGCTTCCGCCCACTTCGTGAAGTAGTCGACCGCCACCACGACAAACTTCCTCTGTCTCGTGGCCAGGGGGAACGGGCCTAAAATGTCCATCCCCCACATGGCGAACGGTACTGGGCTAGATAGGGACGATAGCTCGGTAGAATGTAGCCTGGGCACGGGGGCGAACATCTGGCACTTGACGCATTTCCTGACCAGCGATTCTGCGTCCTTTCTCATTGTCGGCCAGTACAGGCCCTGCCTTAGTACTTTGTGCGCCAGGGCTCGGGCCCCAAGGTGTTGGCCACATATCCCCTCATGCACCTCCCGGAGCGCATAGTCGCCGTCGGAAGAATCCAGGCACTTGAGGTATGGTGAGGTAAACCCTATCTTGTATAGAGTGTCGTCTTTCAGAAAGAAGCGCGCAGACCTTATTCTTAGTTTCCTTGCTTCGTCCCTGTTCTCTGGGAGCTTCCCCTCCTTGAGGTATTCTATTATGGCGTCCATCCAGCTTCGGCCGTTTTCACCTACGGGTAACACCTCGTGGGGTTTCTCGATGCTTGGCTGTGGTAGTACTTCAAAATACACCGCTCGTCCAAGTTCCGCGAAGTCGGAAGTGGCCAGCTGCGACAGTGCGTCTGCGCTAACATTCTCTTCTCGTGACACCTGCTTTACCTCAAATTCCTTGAAAGCCGCTGACCCTTCTCGCACTGCGTTCAAGTATTCGGCCATCCTCTGCTCTTTGGCCTCGTATTCGCCATTCACTTGCCGCACCACGAGTTGGGAGTCGCTATTCACTACCAGTTCCTTCACCATCAAAGCCCGGGCCAGATTAATTCCGGCTATTATCGCCTCGTACTCCGCTTCGTTGTTGGAAGCGTCGAAGCCGAACCGTAGGGCGCATTCTATTTTGAAGCCTTCGGGGCTTACCAACACAATTCCAGCGCCACTTCCACCGCTATTGGAAGCCCCATCCACATACAGCGTCCAGGCCTCCTCTGCTCGTTCCTCGGCAGATTCCTGCGGGTCGTCGGGGATCGTCGTCTCCGCTATGAAGTCTGCGAGGGCCTGTGCTTTAATTGCGGTTCTCGGCTTGTACTGGATGTCGAACTCTCCCAGCTCTATGGCCCAATTTACCAGACGACCGGACATCTCTGGTCGCTGCAGTATTTTCTTCAGAGGCTGGTCGGTGAGTACGCATACTGTGTGTGACTAAAAATATGGCCTCAGCTTTCTTGCCGCCGTCACGAGGGCGTATGCCACTTTCTCCGCCTTTCGGTATCTTGTCTCGGCATCTAAAAGGGCTTGGCTGACGTAGTATATTGGCCTTTGTTGCTTCCCTTCCTCTTTCGTCAGTACGGCGCTTACAGCAACTGCCGATACAGCAAGGTACAGCTGTAGGACATCTCCGGTGTTCGGCTTTGTCAGCAGTGGGGGTGCGGCCAAGTACTCCTTCAATTGCTCGAAAGATCTTTCGCACTCCTCCGTCCACTCGAACCTTTTAGCCCCTTTCAGCGCCTTGAAGAAAGGAAGGCATCTATCAGCAGACCGAGACATGAATCTTCCGAGGGCAGCTACCCGACCCGTCAGCTCCTGGACTTGCTTTACGTTCTGGGGTGACCTCATGTCCCGAATGGCTTGTATTTTGATTGGGTTGGCTTCGATTCCTCTCTCTGAAACGATGAAGCCGAGGAACTTCCCCGAGGCTACTCCGAAGGCACATTTTGCTGGGTTCAGCTTCATGCCGTACCGTCGTAGCACTTGGAACGCCTCTTCCAAGTCTTGGATGTGCCTTTCTGCCTTCAGGCTTTTCACGAGCATGTCATCCACGTATACTTCCATGGTCTTGCCGATCTGCCCTTTAAAAACTTTGTTCACCAACCTTTGATAGGTGGCCCCCGCGTTCTTTAGTCCGAAAGGCATGACCTCATAGCAGTACAACCCTCCCTCAGTTATGAAGGACGTTTTCGGGACATCAGCCTCGGCCATTTTGATTTGGTTGTACCCCGAGTATGCATCCATGAAACTCAGCGCCTCGTATCCTGCCGTCGCGTCGATGAGCAGGTCTATCTTCGGCAGGGGGTATGCATCCTTGGGGCAGGCCTTATTCAGGTCGGTGAAGTCGATGCAGATCCTCCACTTCCCATTTGCCTTCGGGACCATCACCACGTTAGATATCCACTCCGGGTACTGGATCTCTCGGATGAACCGGGCCTTCAGTAACTTTTCTACTTCCTCGTCTATCTTCTTCTGTCTTTCTGGGGCGAACGTCCTTTTCCTCTGCTGCACCGGCTTCTTCATGGGGCTAACATTCAGGTGATGTTCTATTACTTCTCGGTCGATCCCGGGCATGTCCGATGCCGACCAGGCGAATACGTCAGCGTTGCTCCGTAAGAATGAGATGAGTCTTTCTTGCTGTGACCTTGGCATGGTAGCCCCAATCTGGAATTGCCGGGTATGATCTCCTTCTTCAGCTTCAACTTGCACTAAATCTTCGGCCGGCTCTCCTCGTTGATAACTGGCATCATCACGTAGATCCTCTATCGGGAGCGTCTCACCCGCCTTTTCTTTTCCCCAGAGAGTAGTGGCGTAACATCTTCGGGACGTCTCCTGATCACCCCGACACTCCCCGACGCCATTCTTGGTTGGGAACTTCATTTTGAGATGGGGGGTGGAGACGATGGCCTTTAACAGATTCAACCCGACTCTTCCTAGTATGGCATTATACGCTGATGTAATACTCACTACCAGGAAGTTTATCATCACCGTCGCCTGGCGATCTCCGGTGCCAGCTCGAACCGGCAGCTCTATCGACCCTTCCACCTTCACCAGGGTGCCAGAGAATCCTTGCAGCGAGTGTTCGACCTTCTTTAACTTTCCTTCGTCGAGGCCCATCTTCCGGAAAGCTTCGAGGAACAGGATATCAGCTGAGCTGCCGTTATCCACTAAGATCCTCTTCACTTTGCAATCTCCTATAGTCATGGCGATGACCAAGGCATCGTCATGCGGGGTCTGCACCCCTTCCAGATCATCGTCTGAGAAGGAGATGACCGTCCCCGTCTTCGCCTTCTTGTTCGACCATTCTGCCACATGTACGCTCCTCGCGTAGGCCTTCGCCTTCCTGGCGGAGACCGAACTCTCTCCTGCGGCCGGGCCTCCACAGATGGTTGCTATAACTCTTGTTGGGCTCTTGTTCTCCTCTCGAGGCCGGCGTTCATCTTCCTCTGGTGTCTGGTTCCTCCGCCGTTCTTGATTTCCTCTGCGGGCGAGCCCCCCTCTCATACCGACCTCCCTCTCTCCGACGGTTATCTCTCCGACCATTGCCTTCTGGAGCCAGCTCTTTCTCCCGATCTACAAATCTGCCTAAGTATCCCCTTCTGATCATTCCTTCTATCTCCCCCTTGAGATGCCAACAGTCCTCGGTGTCATGGCCGTGGTCTCTGTGGAAGTGGCAGTATCTATCCACATTGCGTCTTTCTGGATGTCGCCCCATCTTTCCTGGCCACTTCATGGCCCTGGCATCTGGAGAATCTTTTATCTGCATTAACACCTCTGTTCGCCTTCGGTTCAGGGGTGCATACCTCTCAAACTTCCTCGGTGGACTGGGGGCCCGACTGCGCTCGGACTTTCGTCTTTTTCCTTCTTCGACGGGTTTATCATCAACCCTTAAGGGCCTCTTCCTCGCCGCCTTCCTTTCGACTTCTTCATCCGCCTGGAGGGTTTCTTCCATCTGGATGTACTTATCGCATCGCGCCCTCAGCTCGGTCAGATCTCTAGGCGTATGCTTCGCCAGGGACCTCTTCAATTCCTTGTCCTTGACGCCACCTAGCAGGGCCGTGAACTCCTCCTTCGGGTCTAGGGCCGTGAACTCCTCCTTCGGGTCTAGGCCCCTGATTGTGATCTTTTCTTGTTGGAATCGCTTCATGTAATTCCGCAGCGATTCCCCTTCTTGCTGTTTGACGTTGGTTAGGTTCAACGTAGTCTTCTGGAGGGGCTGGCTACTAGAGAACCCCTTCACGAAGAAGTAGCTCAGGTCGCTGAAGCTGTGGATCGACTTCGTCGGTAGTCGGTTATACCACAGCCTCGCCGCCCCCCTGAACGTCAATGGGAGGGCCCGACACATAATATTTTCCGAGACGCGATGGAATTGCATGGCGACCTTAAAGCCTTCCAAGTGATCGACGGGGTCCCCCGACCCGTCATAGGTGTCGTACTTGGGCAGGCGGAAACCGACCGGGAGCGGGTCCCTCATGACCTCATCAGCTAAGGCCGTATCATTGGTGAGGTCGGGCTCGCGGTTCCCTGTCTGGTTTTCTGCCACCTTTCTGATCTCGTCCTTCAGGTCCAAGATCATCCTCTTTAATCCCGAGTCCTCGGATCTCTGCTTGTCTCCTTGGTGCTGATCCCCATGCGGGTCTCTGGAGGCGCGTCGCGTCCTACTTCGGGGCGCGGGACTCTCCCTTGCTCGGTTTCGAGGATCGCGGCCGGCCCTCGTCGATCCCGTACTGCTTCGGTCTTCTTCTCGAGCCCTCTCGAACTGGACGTGAGTCCCTGGGGGTGCTCCGCCGGTCTTATGGGAGACAGCTTTGGAGACCTCCCTCATAGTCTCTGCCATCCGGTTATATTTGTTCTGGAGGTCCTCGAACTGCTGCCTTGTCACGTACTCTTGGCCCGCGGGAGGCTGATGGTCGCTGCCTTCCCGTACTGAATATCCAGCCGACCGCTGGTATCTGACGGACACTTCCCGGTCATCATGACCCCTTTCTCGTCCAGTCTCCGCCGAGGGAGGAAGCTCCCCTGAAGGTTCTTCCCCCATGTCTACGTTGGACGTCGCTCTCGTCCTTCTTCGGTTGTAGGTTCTTCCCACCATTACCGTCGTTCCCACGAACGGCGCCAATCTGTTGCTGCCAAAAACCCCGCTAGTCCAACCTACACAAACACAGACGACGGAGGCCCGGAACTTTGTCCGGGGTTAGTCCTCCGACGCTCAAGTCAGGGTCGGCCGCACAGTTCAATAAGGGAGTAATGGTGAGGGTGTCAGAGCTTACCTTCCCCTTTCTTCCGTGCCTTCTTATATAGCTCTTTGGCCTTAGGGTTTTTCCCCCTTCGGCCTTCTTAGAGTCCTACTCGAATACGTCCAACCTTCTGGGGGGAATATTCCCCTCATGCAGACGACGTGGTCCCGCATGATTCTGCGGGTGTGCCTCGGTGATTACGCGTGCTCGAGTGTGAGTGGTCTCTTGGAACCTTCGTCTGGCGGTGGACACGTGTCTCAGAGGCGACACGTGTCATGGCCCCCACCGAGGGGTTATTTTGGCTATATCACAAGCCCTAAACCTAAACCTTTTCATTCTTTCATTTTCTCCTTTAGCAGCATGGCCGCCACCCCTTCAACCCTTTCTCCTTCTCCCATCTTCTTCATCACAACTTGTGATGGTCTCACCAGATCTGACATGTATTGGAAACTCATGGTTTGCTTCCCGTCGCCGTACACAATCATTGGCTCCTTCCTTAGTGCCTTCTATCTGTAACAATAAGTAAAGAAATTTAGAGAGAGAAGAGAACCCATAAATTTAGAGAGAGAGGGGAAGAGAACCCACCTGAGCAACAAAATTACAGACGGCATAACCATCGTCGATGCACATACGGGGACCATTGTTAGATTTCTGTTTATTTGTTTGTTTGATTTTCATGAGTAGTAGCGACGATTATAGGAACATGAATTAGTTTCTTCGGTAAATTTGGTGAAAAGATCGGATTTTTATAGCCGTAATTACCAGTAATCGTTGATGACTTTGAGGAATATTGTGGGTTTCCAAATACGAGTTCAGATCATATAATTAATACACTATCTGAGCTCGTCGATGGGTTCTTTTAATGTTTTAGCCCATAGGAGTAAAGCAATTATGACCTGCAGAAGCCCTCGTCAGAACTCGATCTACCTAGGCTTGGCTTTATCAACTACATCCAGTAAAGATTCCAAGGAAGGTGATGGAGTCGGGGCTAATCAGGGTCATCCCAGACCGACCTTGAGGGCGGGTTAGGGTTGGATTTTCCAGGCCTCGAGTCAGGGTTGGGTAGGGTCCAGGCCCAATAATGGGGATGCCGGTTTGGGCTAGGGTTTTAAAAACCCAGCCCAACCCAGCCCTGTTTCACCACTAGTTTGACCACAGGAGCAAAGGTTTCCTGATAATCAATTTCATACACCTGACTGTAACCGTTGGCTACCAATTTGCCTTGTACCTCTCAATAGCACCATCTGATTAATATTTGATTGTATAAACCCATCTTCATCCAACTAGAATTCTCCCCTTGGGAAGATCAATCAGTTTCCAAGGGCAGTTCTTCTCAAGTGTCATCATTTCCTCAGACTTGGCTTGCTTCCACTTTGGGTCTGTTATAGCCTCAGTAACAGTTTTAGGAATGGAAGCAGAAGAAAGAGCAGCTGTAAAGGCAACACTTGTTGTAGAGAGAGCATCATAGGAAACAAACTGGGCTATAGGATTAGTGCAAGCTCTCTTACCCTTTCCAACTGCAATAGGGAGGTCTAACTCAGAAGGAGGAGAAGAGATGTTACCTGACTGAAGAAGCTCAGGATGTGGATCCAAAGAAGACTCTTGACATGTCTTCTTTGTCCTTCTTGTGTACACAAAAGGCTCCTTCTCTTTACAAGGACCACTAGTATCAACAACATACACAATATCAACATAATCCACCGACCGCTTTATGTTTCCCAATATTAAGAGAAAAGGTGTAAAAGGTGAGAGGAAGAAACGGAATGACATCAACAGCCTTTTCACTCTCATTTCCATTCTCCCCTGAAGAGGATGTTGATGTGAAGCAAAGACAAGCACAGGCTCAAGGAAGGTGACATCTTTGGAAAGAAGTCTCCTATGAGAAGAAGGGTGGTAACACTTGTAGCCTTTGGTAGTGGAAGAATACCCGAAGAAGAGGCATTTGAGAGCCTTGGGATCGAGTTTGGTGTGGGAAGATTTGTTAACATGCACATAACAAACACAACCAAACACCCTGGGAGGAAGAGAAAAAGCAGAAGTCTGAGAGGAAAAGAAAGCAAAAGGGTTTTGGGACCCAAGGATTTTGGTAGGGATACGATTGATGAGAAAAGCGGCAGTACGAACAGCTTCAGACCAAAAAGGTTTAGGAACATGCATACCAAACAGAAGGCCTTCTACCGAATTCTAACAAATGATGATTTTTTCTCTCAGCTTCCCCATGCTGTTGGGGTGTATCAACACAGGAAAGATGATGGATATTCCCATTGTCAGTAAGAAAGTCCTGTAGACCACCATACATGTACTCCCCTTTTATCAGACCGGATATTCTTACTTTTTTGCATTCTACTCATTCAGCCCTTCTACAGCTTGGATTTGAGTAATTGGAGGTTGACGTTAGTTTCCTTTCCTCAATAGAGCTAGTGTACAGCAACATTCAGCGTACAATAGCAAACATGAGTCCAAAACACAAGTACTATTTTGTGTTTTTTTTTTTTACTAATTCATGTAATAGGTGTAAAATGGTAAAAATAGGCATAAAGAAAAAAGGTCAAAAGACCATTTTCTGGGCCTTGGAACCTAGGATTCAATTGTCCCAGAAAAATCCCAGGTTTTGACCGAAACATGAGAAGTTTTGGTTTTGTCAAGGTTGAAACCAGCCTCAAAACTGAAATCTAGAACCTTTCTTCCAAGTATAATGCACTCGATGCACAATTCCCACTTTAAGGGGGTAACATGGGAGATACGTAGTACTATCCTATATTTGTCATTTACTTCAAGGGGGTAACATTCTTTTTAGCTTCCATGAAATAAGCAATTAACTCTCCAAACAGGAAGGGTAAGCGATTGCAGTTTTTCATTTTTTGACACAAATGATGGGTCCAAATTCTTTTGATCTCTGCCTGATTGTGATTGTCATTCCCAAATGATGTTTCATTGTTGCTGCTATTGTGGCTAATTTTCGTACTGTTATTAATATAACCATTGTCTGCTGACTGACAAATGATTTGTTTTTAGACTCGGGCTTCTTCCTTGTTAATTCCAGAATTATGTGATCCACAAAAAGAGTCTGAAAAGTACTGGTTTTCTTACTCTATCCGCATGCGGCTCCTGCCTGAGGGATGCATTATAAATGGGACATCTTTTGGCTCATGTCAACTCTACTGGCGGCGTTGGATCATCCGAGCCAATGACACTGTTATATCTGATGTTAATGATGAAGCTGTAATAGGAAAGGTACAGTTTGACCAATTCTGGTCTTACCTATAGGAATTATTTAATCATTCTTTTGAGTAAAGACATAGATCTGGTTGCTATCAATGATCAGATTTTGTTATTTTCCTTTTGATGCATCATTGGTTCTCATATGGCTTGAGAAGGGCACAGTTTTGTTCCTCATAATATCCATTTTCCTCCTGAAAATTCTTAAAAAGGTCCCAGTTGTTTCTAGTCATTTCCTTTCATTCAAGCACTAATAATCACAGGATTTGATAAAAATTGTGATCATCCAATAAAATCAGAACAAATACAAACCTGAATGGCCGTTTCGGTGGCCAAACGACCATAAAATATATAGGTCTTCACTTTGCAGAAAAAAAAAGTGACACAATGGTGTTATAAAGTTGCACCATTGTTTGGCAGTAAATGTCGAACTGAACTGTATACATTATGTAGTATTGCCTATGCTACATATTGTTTTAGTACTATAAGACAGAGTATGCTAGTAAAACAGGTAAATAATGCATCCATGCCATTAAGAAGCATATTATTGGTTAATTAGTTGCGACTTACGACATAGTGCTACAGAATAAAGTATGTAGTACAAACTACAAAGCAGATTCACAGACACCCAAGTCTGCCAATTCCCAAACAAATAAACAGTACAACACTGAGCAGTATGACTGTCTACTGAAATGAACTATGATATTTTGGATCAAGTCCACTCTGATTGCAAAATAAGTGCATTCCATGTCATTGTGTGCGTGAAGCAATGAATGTAGTCCTCAACAGCTGCCATATAAACTGACTCATCTACGTACTGAAGGTAACCTATCCTAGGGTATAGGTCACCGCAATATGAAGAACCTGCCGCTGAGCCTTACGGCTGAGCTAGGTAGGACAAGAAAAGCTGTCCCCAAAGGACGATCCAGTCATAGTTCTAAATCTCAGTCGAAATATTTTCCCAGTTTCAAGTAGTGTTGAAAGGAAACCATGGGACGAATTGAAAATGTTTGTTAGATAAGGATTAGTGTGCCCCTTCTCCCCTTGTTGTCACTAAATCCTACCATCGTCGTCCCCCTGGCCCTTGGAAATCTGGTTCGGTTAGCTGCTGCTTTGCTTGCTCTGCCCAAATGGAGCCTTTGTTGCACCCCTCTACTAGTTCTCAATGAATCAAGGCCTTTTTTGGAATTCCAGGGGCCTCAATTCCCCTTCCAAGCATGCCTCTGTCCGCTCTCTCCTTAAGCTTCATCACCCCAATTTTTGCTACCTATTAGAAACTCGAGTAAAGGAGCCAAATGCTGCCCGCATTGCCTCTTATATTGCCCCTTCCTGGTCATTCTTATCTAATTATAGCCATCACATTAATGGGCGAATTTGGTTCCTTTGGGATCCCCAAATGCTAAATG